>NW_025901012.1:0-59650 GCF_022539505.1 Lolium rigidum | reverse complement strand
ACCACGGTGCGCATCGAGGCGGGCAGCAGCAGCAACAGCTCGAGGTGCTGCTCGAGCAGCTCGGGAGTGGGGCAGAGAGGTGGGTGACTGAGTGGGGGAGCTGAAAGGGGGCAGTTGTGTCGTTTGGGGGTGTTTTATAGGAGAGGGAGAGGGACAGGCGTGGAGTGGCGGTGGCGTTGGCCAACTAGGGGGCGAGGGCTGGCATCACCGCATGGGCCCGTGGTGACGTCGCCTTGGTGGCGTCAGCAGGGGAGCGAACCGAAGCGTAGTGGGGGAGGTTCGAGGCTGATGGCGCGGCGTGCGAGGTGTCCACGCCTGTTGACGCGCCAGCGTGCGCTCGCGTGAGTGTTTGGGGCTAGGGTTCTGGCGGGAGAGGGAGTGGTGGTGGCCTTGGGCCAAAAGAGAGAGAGAGAGGTGGTGCCAGTGTTGGGCCAGGGCAAGGAGAAGAGGGGGTGGTGGTGTCCTCGGCCCAAAGAAGAAAAGAAAAGGAGAGAAAAAGAGAGATGGAAAAGAGAGGGGAAGTGTCCCCTCTCTTCTCTCTCATCCAGAGACAAAGAGAGAAAGAGAAAAATAAGTGGAGAGGCAGGGGTGAGAAGAGAGGGGGCCATGCCATGAGTGCATGTTCCAAAATTTGGAAAAAGAAGCAAGTGCACAAGTGTTGGAGAAAGAGAGAGGGAAAAGGTGGTGTGGTGGTGGTGATGATGGTTTCACACAACGTGATGGTGTCTTAACCAAAAATAAGAGAGGGGAGTGTTCCCTCTTATCTTGGAGTGGTTTGAAAACTAGGGTTTTAATCCAGAGAGCAAATCAAGTGGTGGAGTTTGTAAAAGGGAGGGGTAAACCCTAATGGTTCAAAGAGGTGTCAAACTAAGGTGCTGGGGTTTTAGTTGGATTAGCACACAAAAAGAAATTTAAGCAGTACTATCAGCAAGAATCTACCCTAAGCACACACATAGACTCAAGAAATAAAAGTTTTTGTTGGCTCAAAATTTTCAAGACTTGAAGACATGCAAGTTCTGAAAAATGGGTTGTGACAGCAAACTCCAACATATGAATGGTGAGAGAACCTGTTAAAGGTTCTTCTAACAAATTGAGGTCATAGGTAGTATATATATTGTACATCACAAATGTGAAATGAAAAGATGTGCATCTCTATAAACCCTACCTAAACCCTAAACCCCCTAACCCTAAACCTAAACATATATATATATCACTACCAAAAAATAAGGCATGATTCAAAGGTTTGCCATTGTT
The DNA here is from genome assembly GCF_022539505.1 of Lolium rigidum. Lineage (NCBI taxonomy): Eukaryota > Viridiplantae > Streptophyta > Magnoliopsida > Poales > Poaceae > Lolium > Lolium rigidum. Next base: position 58,396 of record NW_025901012.1, on the reverse strand, counting down.
TTCTTGTAGTAATACATTGCTCCCACACGCTTTTGGGAAGCAAGCGAGGCGAACGTACTTAAACACATGGTGCCAAAAACTGAGCACTGTTCTTTTAAAATATTATAATAAGTGTATATATGCCATGTTTATTTGGTATTGTTCATAGAGGTAGTACGTATGTAAACCACAAATGATATGACTCTCCATGCTTTGTTCGACCTTAATTTTTCTATCGAGCCACACAATAACTTTGGCTTGTTTTAAAATTTAGGTCGATCAATCTCATGAGAGCTCGCCCTTATTTTGTGCTCTAGCTAGTTGGATGCGGCGGTGCATGTGTTTGTCCATTACACTCGGGTCATACACCCCTGTATTTTTTCAATTATTTGTTTGAAATGTACTTCATCTACCCACTGCTCAAATTTGCATTTAAGCGGATTTAGCCCCAAAAAATTTGTATATGCATGAAGCCTTGGAAATGGCCATCATGTCACACATTTCCCCAGAAATGAAAATTGGATTGGTGGCAGTAAAGTAAAGGCACATTTATATGTGCGACAACCCAAAAATGCTCATATTTTGCAAAGTTTTCATCCGTGCATGAAAAGTTGCAAATATACACATAAAATTGTCCCTAATTCAAAAGTTTGACATGGTTCTTGTGTAGCAGTACCAAGCTCACATGTGGGAAGAAATTAAGTTGGACGAAGTCCAACATGTTGCCAAACTATTTGAAGGGCTCTTTTCTAAAACACTGGTATGGCAGGTATGGTATTTCCCCTAGTTATGCAGAAAATGATGAACAATCCATACCTTTTGATTGCCTTTTTTGAACCACCTTTGGCTTGATTTCAAATTTAGGTTAAAATCATGGGGGAGGGGACGAGTGTTTGTTTTGGATGCATCGCTTGTATTTTCAAGTTTTGGGGTCCCCCCTCCCTTCCCGCGCTGAAAAAATGTGTTAGGCCATTAGAATGGCATGACCAACTAGTTTTAGTAAAATTTTGAATATTTAACCAAAATGTACCAATTCATAGATGAGTTAACTTGGCTTCATGGATAATAAACTTTCATGTAAGTGAGTTAACTGCTTTCCTACCCTTGGATCCATAGGAAAGTTTGTAGTAATACAGTATAAGAGCATCTCTAGTGGTTCCTCTAAATGAGGACCTCTATATCTCCATATAGATGACCATCTATAAGATCATCTCAGTGGAACGTCTATATCTAGACCGTCTATATTTTTGATTTAGTCACTGTCAAGTGGACCTCTTGATCTCATATGTGTGTGGGGACGCGTGCGCGGGGAAGGATTTTGCTTTGGATGGTCCTCGCTTCGCCCTCCAGATTTGGAGGATGAGTAGAGCAAATGGATGGTCCTCTATATTTAGATGGCCATTTAGATGAGCCACTCGAAGCGTTTTTTCAGCCCATGGTCATCTATACAGATTTAGAGGATCATATAGAGGAGCCACTAGAGATGCTCTAAGCACCCGAGTTATTACACCAACAGGTCTGTCATTTACGTGTGGTTCCCATGCGTGAGGTCCCACACTTCAGTGAGCACAAGTCACCTGCGGTAGGTAGGCAAAATCGCAACCATCTTCTTTCGGATGGAGGTGGTACGATGGAGGTAGTAACATTTATTCCCTCAGCGGGGGGAAGGAGATTTCAACTTCCGAGACATTGACCAACTTTGCCTTGCCTCGCAGTGTGTACCCGAGATATTCATTTTTATTTAAGCAAGAACTTCCTCTACTCCGATCCTGCCAAATCTTAACCTCGCCATTTTCAGTGACCAGTCAACATAGCTATGGCCTTCCGATTTGGCTCTGGTCGCCGCGCGCGTAGTCCTCCCACCGACAAGGAAGCGGAGCATCAGCGGCAGCGCCGCCTTCTATTCGTCCATCATGCGCCAGGGCATAACCCTCCCGCTCTGCACTAGCCGGTTGTTCAGCGGGCGGTGGCAGTGCTGCCCTTGGAGCCCCTCGCCAGCTGCTTCCCGTGCGGGCTGATTGATGCAGCGGCAGGGAACTCCCGCGCAACCCCGCATGCGCCGCCCGCTCGCACTGGTCGGCTGTTCCGCCCGCGCATACCTCATGGACTTCTTTGCAAGAAGGTGAGCTCCCCTTCAAGGCCGGTGCGAATGATGCGGAGGCAGGGAGCTCCCGCGGAAAACGGCTTAATCCGGCCGCCAGGGAGCTCGTATATAATGTGATGTTCCCGGCACTCTGTAGATGCCGGGAGAGTGCCGGGATGCTCTGCAAGCTTTCGTGCAGGCAAGGAATGCGGCAGAGGAAAATCCCACGAACGCACCATTGCAGCGGCGCGCCGATGAGGCTAAGGCGGCGCACGCGTTCCACCATGCGTACCTCGTCAGGCCTAACATCCAGCACAGCTTCGTGCAACCGCCGAAACGCCGCTCCAACTAAGATCCAAAAATAGAACAATAGATTTTCTACATTATTAGTGCACAAACCCGTCAGGGTGGCCATCTCGTAGTCTTCGGGATTTATGTTGATTTGCTGTACTACCTCTGTCCATAAATAGATTCATGATATTTTTCTAAATATGAATGTATCTAGACGCTATTTCATGTCTATATACATTTAGATTTAATAGACGGAGTATATCTTATTTATGGCTTCTTTGATTCATAGGAATCGTGTTGACAGTATGTAGGATTTAGATCCTATGGGGTTTATTCCTACACTACTTGTTTGATTCGTAGGAACATATTATATATGAATCAAAAGAACCTAGCGTGGCCATGGATCTTGTAGATTTGGGGATTTATTTCCTAAATTCTTGCAGAAAAATATTTGTCTGTGCCCAATTTTCTATAATTTTTTTGGTGCCCTATATATTTGCAAAAAAAGGACAACTCCTGACTACCCTAAACCTTAAACCCAAAATGGGTTCCTTGCAGAGATTTCATGATATAAAGGTCTAATGAACGACAGATAGCAGTTTCAACTTGCAGTTCAAGGGCTTGGACTACTCTAATTAAAGATCATTTCATGGGGAGGCTGTTTAACTTGGTGGTGAATCCAAATTCAAAATATCACCTATATAGATAATTCAGGGATGGATATGTGCATGTGTATATATATCTCTATTTCAAAATTATTTTTTTACACAAATATTTGCATTCTTACTGTCTCACACAACAAAAAGTGACATTTAAAAGTCAATGCATGTATGAGTCATTATATAGTAAAAATCACCAAAAATACATATTTTATGTCATATTTTTTTACGCCACGTAAACACAATAATCCATGTATATTTTTTCTTCTACTTGTCGAGACCCGGACTAGCTGTCCGAAATAGCTTGTTATGCATTCAACTCACGATCCCATGATCAGTGCGCCATGAGCACATAACCGAACTGAATATCCAGAGTTATAGCATCCATTACATAGTACCGAATAAATAAGTCTTATAATAAAGGGGTCACATGACCCAGTCTTACATAAGTGCCACTACGGGCAAGTTCAACACAAACAGTTGCAGCGGATACACATCAATAGCGTTGGACCCAAGTCATTCCTTAGACCTACAGGCAGCTGACCGGGAGATCGTCCTATGTGGCATAGTCGTCATAATAACCTCCGTCGTCTTTAGTCCTCCTCATAGCCTAGCCAAGTTAATAGCTAGGAACAAAGCCGTGAGTATATTTGAATTGTACCGTCACATCCCGAAATTTTCTAAATTTTGGAATGTAATATAAAAATAAATGACGCTTGATTGTTTGAACTTGATTGAAATTTCACAAGAAATTAAAACTTTTTGATTTATTTAAAAGTAATTTACAAAATGGACTTGCAAGAACCTCTGTCTTCAAAGTAATTTCAAATCAATCATATCTTGACCTTCAAGGTTTTCAAAACCTAAAATATGCATGAATTCATATCATTCTTACATTAAGTGCATCACATAAAATAACAAACACCTGCGGTCAAGCACCGCAAACCCTGCATCATCAGTTTGTCTCCTTATGGTCTATGTACCATTTTATTTTATTGAGCTTTCAAATTTGTTTAAAACACCCCTACTATAGTCCCAAATCAATCCTCTTGTTTTTACAAAATTTTAGAAACAAATTTGAGTCAATTCGAAGTTACGGTTCAAAAGATATGTGAGAATTAGAAAAGGGGAAATAGAAAAGGAAAAAAAAAACTGACCGAGTTGGGCCGGCTCGGCCGCACCAGCCCAACCCGGCTAGAGACGCGCCCCTTTCCCCCTGCTCTCTCTCTCTCCACGCTGGCACGGTGGGCCCCACCCGTCAGCGTCGTCTTCAACCCAGCCATCAACTCCATTAACACCCGTAAAAGCTTCGGTTACTAAAAACCGGCGATCGCCGGAGTAAAGCCTCCATTAATTTTCCCGCCCGTTCTCTATCCCTCCTTGGCCCTATAAGTAGCCCCCGGCGCCCTCTCTCTTTTCCCCCACTCTCCTCTCTCCAACACGCCCCAAGGCCGGCCCGATTTCTCATCGGAGCTAGCCCCGGTCACCACCTTCGGTCGCGCGCCCCGGTCGCCCGCAACCGCCCCAGGCCACTCCGCCCCCACCCGCGTCCCCGCCTCGCCGCGCCGCACCTCGGCGTGGTCCTCGCCACCGCCGGAGACCGCCGGAGCCGCCGCGCCCGTCCGCCCTGTGCCGCCCGCCGCCGCCACCACCAACTCCGGCCGGCAGGTGAGCCCTCTCACCTTTTGTTTTTTTTTTCTCTTTTTTTTTTTCATTTTCGTTTCTACTGTTAGATCTAGATCTAGCGGATCATTTTAGATCCAAAAACCGAACCGGTATCCACCTATCAGATCGCGACACGCTGCACGCCCAGTCAGCACCCCCAGTCAAATAGGTCAAACTAGTTTCAAATTCGAATTTTAATCACAGATTTGATGTCCAACTTGTAAAATCCATATAAAATCAACCGTTGGTTAAAATTTAGCAACTTTTATACCGTTGGAAAGCTAGTAATCTGTAGAATGCAAATATGCAGTTATATGGTATAGGTTTTGTAGAAAGTTTTGCACCATAATTCAAAACATATAATTCAACCTTTGGCACTATAAAATTTGTGTAAATTAATCCAGTGGGCCAAATTTTACAAATTTGTAGTCTCTGGAATTCTTAGAACATTGAGAACACCTTGGAACCAGAGTTGATCAACTTTGATACGTTCACAAACTTTCTTTCTCAAATTATGTGCAAATCAGTAATTTGTCAATAATTCAAAATCTATAAATTATTTTTGAGTGAATCCAATTACTATGGCCTTGTATTACTGTAAGCTATCCAGAGATGTTGGCTTAAGAATTTTATGAAACAGAAAACTTGTCGTAGCTATTTGTTAGTGGTTTATGTGCGATGCAAATCACTAGTTTCAATAATTAAGAAAAACCCAATAAAACTTTTATTTCCAGAGAACTTTACCAACCTCCTAAACATCAAAGAACCAATCTTGAAACATTTTCACTTCAACTAATTGAGTGAAATTAAATCGTGCATATCATGCATGCATGCATGTCTATGGTTGTTCATCTAGAATGCTAAGTTTATTTTGGGTTGTTTGTTTGTTGTTTGTTTGTTTGTTTGATTAGATTGTAAAGAAGATCAAGATTATGCTTGCGGTTGCTGCATTTGTGCTGGTTGCGTTGATCAAGGCAAGTGACATTCAAATCCTACTTATTTTAATTATGCATTAGTGTTTTTGAAACTAGTATGCATGGTAGGATTTTGTTTTCAAAAGTAAAAGATTATACTATTCTTAGCAAACCCTAGTAGTGTGTAGCTACTCCTGAACCCATTGATAGGATGCTTTAATTTTGCTTTGCAACATCAAATGCCAAATGATGTTTCGTGATTGGTTGTGAGTGTTTGAAAATTTAAAATTAACAACCTTAATGAAACACCTGGGTGGATTGGTTGATTGGTGGGCGGCTGCTCAGGTCCACGATCCTAGTGGGCTAAAGTGGTGAATCCCTGAGAGTGCGCATGCTGTAGAGTGGTTGGCCACCCAGGATTAAAGAGATTACTATGTCGTACATGTTTTAGTTAGCTTCCAGTGCAGTCTTATGGTATTATGGGCTCTGCCGGGATTAAGTAAGTTGTGGGGGTTCAACTTGTGGCTAGACAGTGGGTGGAGGCGACGGCCAAGGGAACGGGTCTAGTTTATATGGTTGAATTCTTCTTCTAAAAGATCTTGTCTCATTCTTCTCTTGGGAAGGGTGGTTCGTAAGGTGAAAGTGCACAACCTCTCGAGAGTTAAACCTAAGATCTTAGCCGTGTCCCCGGTTATGGACAATTTGAGCTTCTAGGCAAGGAATGTACGGAAGAATCTCATCACTTTTTTGAATGTATTTAAAATTTGATCAACCTTGAAAAACTCATGGGAGATGTAACCATGTGATTATTCTAAAACCCATGGAGGATTTAACCATGGTGTGATTTCATAATGTCATTCAAAGATTTTCAAAATGTTTTTTTTAAACAAAATATAGGATAAAATTGGCTTTATGCAAATTAGCCTAAACTCCACTAGCCAAATATCATATAGATAGTCATGCCTAAAAACTGCCACCATATAAGTGTCATTTGCCAGTACATCAATGTACTGATCTCCATTCGTGGGGCTGCATATTCAAACGTGCAGGTTCTTCGGAAGATGAGTACTTGGTAGGATCTCGAGTCTACATTCCAACATGATCTGCTCGTGGCACATGAAGATGATGAAGGCTCATTGCTGTTTTACTTTCCGCTGTGTTTATTCTGAATATTTTATTTGAGCTAGTCCATGTGACTATGCAATTTGTAAGGTTTTACTTTACCCTTTGGATCAACGATGTAGTAAATTGATACTATTGCAATGATTACTACATTTTGTAATGTGTGTGCTATCAGTGATCCCGGGAATAGCACTATACACAGGTATCTTGCCTTTATTAAAAGATAGGGTGCTACAGAATGGTATCAGAGCATAGTATTGCCTGTAGGATCGAGACCCTAGGTTTGGATTAGAAATAGGAAGACCCTAGGATGAAAATTTTGTCTAATCCTATTTCAATAAAAAAAAGATGTTTGCTTTGTGAACTTCAAGTATTCTCATCTATTCCATCTTCAAAATTGTTTTCCTCTCACTTTAGAAGACCACCTTATTAAAACTATCAACAAGGACCGATTATGACCATGTCCCTGAAGCATGAAGATTGATGATTCATGTGATTTTCCTTGACTCAACAAGAAGAGTTTCATGGAAGACCAATGAAGAACTTGAAGAAAGACTTCAATGCAGACTGCATAACACACGAAGATACACCAAAGGAGTGGAATAGGAACTTGATGCATCCAATATAGAAATAGACCAGACCAGCATTAGCTCTCTTGTTATTGAAACAACGCTAGCATTAGAAAGTATTGATCTTACCAAATTGAGGTATGACCATACTATTTTGTTTGTGTTTGAAAAATATTGCTTGATGCTTGTTAGATGTTGTTTGTAAGATGTTTTGCCTTGATTTGATGTATTTGGGTAGGAAATCTTCTTTAGAATCTTTCCATCTATTCTCATCTATACCCAACCCAGAGAATGTTTTCTCGTCAACTCGCCATGAAGACAACAGTAGCGAAACCAACCTTGATGTTACCTATCAGGATGAAGAAGCGTGGAATGTGAGATAAGCAAAACCGTAGTTAAGGATCGATAGAAATGTTTCAAAGCAGTTTAATAATGGGGATTGAAACATTAATTCAATTCTCCATGGAAGTTTTTGTCAACCTTGTGAGGTTGACCAAGAGTTAGAATACGAGATGTACCAAACTGAAAACAAGGTGATGATTGGGTGCGACATGGATTGTCCCCCATGACGACTACTCATATTGTTTGCTCTTGTTATGAGGAATGGTAAATCTAGAGAGACACACCTACAAAGAGATGTCGGCGAATAAGCCAAAACCCTAGGGTGGATAAATACTATACCCTTATTTTAGGCAAGTTCCGCCAACCGTACGTAGGATTACGATGGGATTAAACATCCAACTACTAGATGAAGATAGTGGAAGACCATCGAGGACACCAAGAAGCAAAAGATGAAGGATCTCATGAAGTTTACACATGTTGGTTTTCCGTTTGACCCCAAGAGTGACCCTCAGTGTCAAATTTAGTTCAACCGCCATCCCATATGGTTTAGAAACACAACCATGAGGAAAGCCTACTCAAGTCACTTTCACGAGATGAGTTGTTCACTATATGTGAATAAACATTCGCCTATTGTTTAACTTAGAAGCCATAAGCTATAGATGTTTTTAATAGATGACCAGAGGTCAAGTCATATCCTCGGATGTGCCAAGTCATATCCAAGAAGACCTTAGCCCAAACCCAAGACCGGAGACTATCTACGAAAGTTTCTTATAAGGGTGGTAGCCCACCCCAACATGTTCTAAACCCATCTTTCATTCTAGCCTCTTCAAATCTCGGGGACGAGATTTCTTTTAAGGATGGTAGTCCGTCACATCCCGAAATTTTCTAAATTTTGGAATGTAATATAAAAATAAATTTGACGCTTGATTGTTTGAACTTGATTGAAATTTCACAAGAAATTAAAACTTTTTGATTTATTTAAAAGTAATTTACAAAATGGACTTGCAAGAACCTCTGTCTTCAAAGTAATTTCAAATCAATCATATCTTGAACTTCAAGGTTTTCAAAACCTAAAATATGCATGAATTCATATCATTCTTGCATTAAGTGCATCACATAAAATAACAAACACCTGCGGTCAAGCACCGAAAACCCTACATCATCAGTTTGTCGCCTTATGGTCTATGTACCATTTTATTTTATTGAGCTTTAAAATTTGTTTAAAACACCCCTACTATAGTCCCAAATCAATCATCTTGTTTTAACAAAATTTTAGAAACAAATTTGAGTCAATTCGGAGTTACGGTTCAAAAGATATGTGAGAATTAGAAAAGGAAAAAAAAAGAAAACCGACCGAGCTGGGCCGGCTCGGCCGCACCAGCCCAACCCGGCTAGAGACGCCCCCCATTCCCCCTGCTCTCTCTCTCTCCATGCTGGCACGGTGGGCCCCACCCGTCAGGGTCATCTTCAACCCAGCCATCAACTCCATTAACACCCATAAAAGCTTTGGTTACTAAAAACCGGCGATCGCCGGAGTAAAGCCTCCATTATTTTTTCCGCACGTTCTCTGTCCCTCCTTGGCCCTATAAGTATCCCCCTGCGCCCTCTCTCTTTTCCCCCACTCTCCTCTCTCCAACACGCCCCAAGGCCGGCCCGATTGCTCGTCGGAGCTAGCCCCGGCCACCACCTTCGGTCGCGCGCCCCGGTCGCCAGCAACCGCCCCCGGCCACTCCGCCCCCACCCGCGTCCCCGCCTCGCCGCGCCGCACCTCGGCGTGGTCCTCGCCACCGCCGAGACCGCCGGAGCCGCCGCGCCCATCCGCCCTGTGCCGCCCGCCGCCGCCACCACCAACTCCGGCCGGCAGGTGAGCCCTCTCACCTTTTGTTTTTTTCTCTCTTTTTTCCATTTTCGTTTCTACCGTTAGATCTAGATCTAGCGGATCATTTTAGATCCAAAAACCGAACCGGTATCCACCTATAAGATCGCGACACGCGGCACGCCCAGTCAGCACCTCCGGTCAAATAGGTCAAACTAGTTTCAAATTCGAATTTTAATCACAGATTTGATGTCCAACTTGTAAAATCCATATAAAATCAACCGTTGGTTCAAATTTAGCAAATTTTATACCGTTGGAAAGCTAGTAATCTGTAGAATGCAAATATGCAATTATATGGTATAGGTTTCGTAGAAAGTTTTGCACCATAATTCAAAACAGATAATTCAACCGTTGACACTATAAAATTTGTGTAAATTAATCCAGTGGGCCAAATTTTACAAATTTGTAGTCTCTGGAATCCTTAGAGCATTTAAAACACCTTGGAACCAGAGTTGATCAACTTTTATACGTGCAGAAACTTGCTTTCTCAAATTATGTGCAAATCAGTAATTTGTCGATAATTCAAAATCTATAAATTATTTTTGAGTGAATCCAATTACTATGGCCTTGTATTACTGTAAGCTATCCAGAGATGTTGGGTTAAGATTTTTATGAAACATAAACTTGTCGTAGCTATTTGTTAGTGGTTTATGTGCGATGCAAATCACTAGTTTCAATAATTAAGAAAAACCCAATAATTTTTTTATTTCCAGAGAACTTTACCAACCTCCTAAACATTAAAGAACCAATCTTGAAACATTTTCACTTCAACTAATTGAGTGAAATTAAATTGTGCATATCATGCATGCATGCATGTCTATGGTTGTTCATCTAGAATGCTAAGTTTATTTTGGTTTATTTGTTTGTTTGTTTGTTGTTTGTTTGTTTGTTTGTTTGATAAGATTGTAAAGAAGATCAAGATTACGCTTGCGGTTGCTGTGTTTGTGCTGGTTGCGTTGATCAAGGCAAGTGACATTGACATATGCATCCCCAATGGGCCTGCCGAAGATGGTACCCGAGGTTTACTGAAGGCCCACAGGTCGAAGAATATGAAGTTCGGAAGCCCAATTAGTTAATAAGGAAAGATAGAGTTGTATTAGGAATATAGAGATTTGTAACTTTACGGGTTGAACTCAGAGAGTCTCCCGGAATATGTAAACTTGTGTAATACGAAACCCTCGGCTCCGCCTCCTATATAAGGGGGAGTCGAGGGACAAAGAAAGCATCGAATCCATTGTCAACACAACCCTAGTTTCTTAAGCGTCGAGTACTTTTCGGCTGAAACCTTCGAGATCTACTTGCCCTCTACTTCCAACTAAACCCTAGTCTACAATACGTAGGCATTGATAAGTTAATCCCTTGTCAATTGGTGCCCTCCGTGGGGATTAGAGGCGATAAGGAGCTGATCTCGATGGCACGTTCAAGATTGTCGACTTCGTAGGTAGCAAGCAACGCGATGGATAGAGGTAAACGGTTCGAAACTGATCTAGTCGATTTTGTTTCTCACCCGCCATCCCGTTTGGATGCATATGCATATCTGGAGGAGCCCATGGAGATGACGTTCGGAAAGTTCCACTTCCGCGTCGAGAAGGAAGGATCGTATCGTCTCGAAGTTCCGATCTCGTTGGGATTATCAGCGGTCGATCCCGATTTTTCGGGTTCAACATCGTCAATCGAGTCAGGCGACGAGGAGATTTCGCCGCCACGCTTCATCAACACTATGGCAAGCGAAAAGCTCGCCAAGATCTTCAGCAACATGTCCTTCGAGTCGTTTGCGGACTCCGATATAAGCAGCGACTCAGACAGTGTCGATAGTTTCAGCTTCATCGACAGATCCATTGCTATTGGGGAGGTCTTCGCCAATCCATGTGATGGCGTCACCAATTATAACAAATTTCAAATTTCAAAATACCATCAAATCTACGCAATTGGAGATACAAGTCGAGCAGAGCCGGAGACGTCAGAGGCTTTCAACGATGTGGGAAACCCATATGTCGATCCCGCTGATCTCAGGCGAGGTTTGGGCACCAAATATGTCGGGCCAACACCGCACCTAAGAGTTCAACTCCCACATGAAGCATGGGACAGAGCTGCAAGAGCTATGGATGGTACAGAACCAATGACTACAACTTCTACGGCGGAAGAATTGCAAGCATACCAATACAGACTTGCCCGTATTGGAAGAGAATTAAAAAAACAGACAGCTGCACTTAATAGGAGAAGGGAGGCAGCTTCCGCGTCAAGCAGGCGAAGGGCAGATCTAAGTCGACAATCAGGAACATCGGGAGATAGTCACAGAGAAGCTCGAAACGAGCAAGATCTCGGCTACAAAACATACCTGAGGCTGACAGAGAGAACTTAGTCCAAAACCTCGACATGTCTTTTATGTCGATCGACACGAGGGGGAATATTATTCCCAAAACACCAGAAGCTGGATACATGGCGACGCAAGCTTTCATCCTCGCATCCAAGCCACCTCCTGGGGATCCAAGGGAAGCGCTGTATAACATGGCCATGGCAGGAGCTGGTGTCATGGGAACATCATTCATAACTACACCTCCTGATGGATCTGCAAGGCAAAATAGTCCGCGACCTACTGCAGCAGTTCAGGATCCTCCGAGAGCAAGTGGGGCAAGAGACGCAGCGACTCAGGCAAGGGTGGATAGAGCGCGACAGGACAGAAGGGAGCATCGACATTCACCTGAAGTTAATGAGGAAGATATGTGCGGGCTCCCGTGCTTTACGAGACGAGTCCGAAAAACTCGGGTCCCGTCAGGGTTTAAGTTACCCGACAATTTCAAAAAATTCGATGGTTTACAAGATCCCGAGGATTGGCTAGTTGATTATCTCGAGACAGTAAAGCTTATAGGTGGAACCAGAGCAACAGCCATGCAGAGCATCCAAGTACACTTGAGCGGAGCCGCACGATCATGGATAAAGAAGCTACCTCCAGGGTTCATCGACAGTTGGGATAGTTTCGAGGACATCTTTGTGAAGAATTTCCGATCCACATGTAAAAAACCCGCATCACTAGAAGAGCTGAGGGCGTGCAGGCAGAAGTATGATGAATCAATGAGAAAATACATCCAGAGGTGGAACATCATCAAAAACTCGACAGAGAACATATCTGATGAGAGAGCAATAGATGCGTTTGTAGCAGGAATTCGACGGAGAGATTTTGTCAAAGATTTGGGGAGAACCAACCCACGGACAATATCATCACTAATGGAAATAGCGAACAGGTGGGCAGATGGAGAAGATGCTGTACACAACAAGTGACATAGGTCGCCAGAGGAGGACCGCAGTCAAAACTTTCAAAACAGACGACGATTCTCTCGACAGTTCTCGAGCTATGATGCTCCTGGCCAAATATCGGCTGGGTTTCGGGGAAACACTGGAGGAAACAATCGAGATGATTACCAAAGGAGTAACGAGCAGCGAGGCGACAATAGAGATGATTCTTGTAACAACAAACAAAATAGTGGACCAAGGTTCCAGAGACCATTTGTATCTCCCGAATATATGATGAACGGACTGTGTCAGATGCATTTTTATCTTGATAATAACGGGAAGAGGCAGTCAGGACATCTGCAGAAGGATTGTCGGAATTTTCAAGCAATGTTGAGATTTGCAGGACAAGCCAATGGTCAAGCAACAAACAGAAACCCTCAGGGGCCAAGAAGTGAGATCCACCGTCCACCTCCTCCCACAATTACGGACGAAAATCGGCACCAGCTCAGAATAACAGCAGCACCACACCCACCTCCATATATCGACACTAACGCCAACGACGCGGTCTCGATGATTCAGAAAGCTAGGCCATCTAACAGGGCCCAGAAAGTAATCTCGCATCAAGTGTTCATGGCAGAGAAGATGCCTCCACCAACGATTGAGTACTTGAATTGGTCGGGAAGAGACATTGGCTTCACAATAGCGGACCACCCGCAGCAAGTTCCTCGACTAGGGCAATCAACACTTATCTTACCAGCGGTGATCGCAGGATTCGACATGTCTCGAGTATTTATAGATGGAGGCAGCAGTCTAAACCTTATGTATGCAGATACATTAAGGAAGATGAACATATCCCTGGCAAACCTAAAACCTACCGACACATGTTTCCATGGTATCATGCCAAACAAGCCAAGTTATCCGTTGGGGAAGATCAATCTCGATGTTCAGTTTGGAACCCGAGAAAACTACAGGATAGAAAGGCTGGAGTTCGAAGTTGTAGATTTTCCGTCGCAATATCACGCTTTGTTGGGACGACCAGCGTATGCCAGGTTTATGGTGGCACCGCACTACACATACTTGCTGTGGAGGTTACCTGGACCCAAGGGACCGATTACAGTCAAGGGCAGTTTTGCGCTAGCTGATAAATGCGACAAGGACTTTCACCAACTGTCAGAAACTTTCGGGATGCAAGCAGAATATATGGCGTCAAAGCTAACAACTGACTATGATGTGTTGCCAGATGTAGGGAGACCACTCAGGGAGCCAACCTTTAGCACCACCAAGGATTCTAAGGAGGTACAGATTCACCCGACAGATCCCAAGAAAACGACGTCCATTGCAATAAACATGGACCTCACATAGGAAAGCGCGCTCGTCGAGTTCCTCCGTGAGCACTGGGGAATCTTCGCATGGTGTCCAGCTAACATGCCAGGAGTACCCAGGGAACTTGCCGAGCACCACCTCAATTTGGATCCAGTGGCGAGACCAATCAAACAACCTTTGCGGCGTTTTTCGGAACCGAACCGCAAGGCTATGCTATGAGAAATCAATCGACTCAGAGAAGCTGGTTTCATCAAAGAACTGCATACAGAGGCCACGTGGGTAGCTAACCCAGTGCTGGTCCCGAAGAAAAACACGAAAGTCCTTCGCATGTGCGTCGACTTCACGTGTCTCAATAAACACTGTCCAAAGGATCACTTTCCCCTCCCAAGGATCGATCAAATTATCGACTCCACGGCAGCATGTGAACGTCTTTCGTTCCTGGATGCATATTCTGGTTATAACCAGATCAGACTAAAAGAGGATGATGAGGTCAAAACAGCGTTCATAACACCTTATGGCGTATTTTTCTACAAAACAATGCCTTTTGGTCTGAAAAACGCGGGAGCAACATATCAGCGGATGATGCAGAAGTGTCTTGCAACACAGATTGGCAAAAACGTACAAGTGTACATTGATGATGTCGTCATAACAACAAAGAATGGGTCAACATTGATCGAGGATTTAAAGGAAACTTTCGACAACCTTGACAAATTCCGCCTCAAGCTGAACCCGACAAAGTGCTCTTTCGGCGTTCCTGCGGGAGAACTTCTCGGGTTCGTAGTTTCAACAAGAGGAATCGAAGCTAATCCAGAGAAAATTCAAGCTATCGTAACAATGAGAAAGCCAACAAAGTTGAAGGAGATACAACAGCTGACTGGGCGAGTCGCAGCTTTAAGCAGATTTGTCGCCAGGCTAGGAGAAAAGGCGTTGCCGTTCTACGCTCTGATCAAGCAAGGGGAGAAGTTTCAATGGAACGAAGAGGAAGACAGAGCTTTCGAGGATCTCAAGCGTACAATCTCGACACCATCAATCTTGGTGGCGCCTAAGGAGAAGGAACCTCTTTTGTTATACATTGCAGCCACACCTCAGGTGGTCAGCACAGCACTCGTAGTCGAAAGAGAGGAAGAAGGGAAACTACATGGGGTACAGAGGCCAGTATATTTCATTAGTGAAGTTTTATCACCCTCGAAACAGCGGTATCCTCAGTACCAAAAGGTAGCATATGGAGTATTTACAACCGCAAGAAAACCGCGGCACTATTTTTCGGCGCATCCGATAATAGTGATCAATGAGGCGCCTTTATCCAATATATTAAACAATCCAGAAGCTACGGGTCGTGTCTCCCTTTGGGGAATAGAGCTTTCCCCTCGGGACATCACATACGAAAAAAGAAAAGCAATAAAGTCACAGATCTTACCAGACTTCATCGCAGAGTGGATGGAGCTACAAAATACGGGACCTCCGGATTTATCGAGAACCTGGACTATGAACTTCGACGGGTCCAAGAGATTAGAGGGAGCTGGAGCAGGCGTGGTACTAATATCACCGCAAGGCGACAAACTGAAGTATGTCCTACGGATGACATTTCCAAACGCGTCAAACAATGAGGAAGAATATGAAGCCCTTATACATGGGATGAAGATGGCGAAGGCCTGTGGCACAACTCGATTAAAAATCTTTGGTGACTCACAATTAGTGGCTCAGCAAGTCATGAATCAATGCGACGCAGTCAATGACAGTATCATAGCATACAAAGAAGTGTATAACGAGCTCGAGAAGCTGTTTGACGGATGCGAAGTAAACCACATCAGCAGGCTAAGCAATGATGAAGCCGATGTTCTTGCAAACACTGGGTCGCAATGTCTCGCAATACCTCCTGGTGTGTTCAGGGAAGAGATAGCGGAAAGATCAACCAAGGCGAAGAAACAGCAGAAGAAGGAGAAGGAGGAGAAATCCTCGGGGGCTCAAAAAGTACCATCGGGAGAAGAGGAGGAACCTAAGGTAATAATGATGGTGCAAATTCCATGAATGCAGGTGTACATAGCATATATCTCGAGACAGGAATTACCCAACGATCCAGTTGAAGCAAGGCGAGTTATCAGGCGATCTAAAGCCTTTATTGTGGTCAAAGGAGAGCTATACAAGCGAAGTATTTTGGGAGTATTACAAAGATGTGTTACACATGAGCAAGGAAGGCTGATACTGAAAGATGTACACGAAGGAGTGTGTGGACATCACGCAAGCAGTCGAGCTATAGCGGCCAAAGTTTTCAGAGCAGGATTTTATTGGTTTACAGCAATCGAGGATGCAAAAGACATAGTCCGCACTTGTGACGCGTGCCAGAGATTTGCCGCAAAACCTCACTCTCCGGCAGCAGAATTGATGTCAATACCATTGTCATGGCCCTTTGCCCAATGGGGCCTCGATATGGTGGGAAAATTACACAAGGCCTGGCCAGGAGGCTACGAGTACATACTTGTCGCTGTTGATAAGTTTACAAAGTGGATAGAAGCAAAGCCGATAAATTCACCAGATGGAGCGTTTGCAGTCAAGTTCGTGAAAAGTATCGTTTTTCGGTTCGGAGTCCCTCACAGCATCGTCACGGACAATGGCAGTAATTTCACGTCCAATGAATTCAAGGAATATTGTGCATAGGTAGGAATCAAACTACACTTTGCATCAGTTGCGCACCCGCAGACCAATGGTCAAGTCGAGAAAGCCAACGACACCATATGTAATGGTATCAAGAAACGTCTACTAGCACCATTGGAAAAAGCTCGACACACCTGGCCAGAGGAGTTGCCTAGTGTGTTATGGAGTATTCGAACAACCCCAAATACAGCGACACAGGAGACGCCGTTCTTTCTGGTCCATGGAGCTGAGGCCATGTTGCCGATAGAAATAGAGCATAACTCTCCGAGAGTAACGGAATATGACGAAGAGGCTTCAAGAAAAGCATTGGAGGACGATGTAGATGCACTTGATGAAGCTCGAGACGAAGCATTATCACGAGTCACCAAGTACCAGCAAGACCTGAAAAATTACCACAGTCGACGTTTGCGACCAAGATCTTTCCAGGTAGGCGACTTAGTTTTTCGGCTCAAACAAAAAAGCCATGAAAAATTCGAGTCGCCGTGGCTTGGACCTTACATCGTCACAGAAGTAATCTAAGGAGTAGCATATAGAATCAAGGACAAGAAGACAGGAGTTGCAGAGCCAAATCCTTGGAACGTGGCGCAACTCAGGCGTTTCTACGCCTAGAGTCGAAATATAGTCGTCCTTGTAAGCATACAATGTACTGAAACGTCCGCGAGTTTTCATACGCACTCTTTTCCTTTCAGGGCACCGAGTGGGGCTGAAAGGTTTTTAATGAGGCGGGCTCGCGGTGCTACAATATAATAAAGATATTGGTGATATACATCTTTTTCGTCGACAGGCTCGGGGGCTCATAACTCACAATAACAATATATATAACTCTCTACAAAATACAGTTATTCGCCTTGGTATAAATATAGTTCGCAAATCAAAAAAGACACAAGCACTAGCCAACAATAGGCTCGGGGGCTTGATGAAAAGAAAAAGAAAAACATTGCAAGCCGCTCTACAATATAGATTGTGTTCACAACATACAAAACTTGACTACCAAGACAAATTCTACAAGGAAAAGAAAACTTTTAGTCGACACCTAGTATATCATCTATATTTACCCTTTCATTATTTGCAGCACCATTTCTATGTTCAGCATAGCTACCTTTCACAAAGAATTCAGCGTCCATCCGAAGCAGTTCGTCCATCATCTCTTCTGCTATAGGAGTTACAGCATCGTTGATTTTGTCGATATTTCTCTTCCTTTTCCTCTACTTGGCTAAGCACTTGGAGACAATTTGAGTCATGTCCAACTTTGGGTAGCAGACTTGTATCATAATCATGGCAAATCTTGCTCCAGCAAACAGTTGGGCCCGCACAAATTCATGAATTCGAGGGGCATCCTGAAACTTGTCCATCAGAGCAGGAAGGTTTTCTGGAGTTTTGTTGCGTGGAAACATGGTGTTATACACCAAGGACAAGGTCCTTGTGCAGAAGTCGAGAAAATCGCGGACTTGACCCGCGCGATCTTGAAATCTGACGAACTGGCGGGTATGTTCAGGCGTAACCCAAAAATTAGAACCATGTTCCCGTGCAAGCTTGAGAAGCACATTAGACCGAGCTTCAACACGCTGATCTTCGGCAACAGTATCCAAAAAAGAGCCTGTTTCAGCAGAAGCATCAGCAAGGAAGAAAAAATAGTAAGAAGAAAATCAAGTACAACCAAGTATATGAAGTATACCCGTCATATCCAAGCTAGAGTCATTCATCAGTCGAAGCATGCAATTTTCTCGTGAAGTAGCTTCGGCAGCCTCAGTAACCGCGGTTTCCTTCAACGCTAAGGCTTCTTGGGCTTGCTGAAGAGCAAGTTTTTCCCTTTCAGAAGATTTTCGAGACTGTTCCATTATCACGAGAGCTTGCTTTTTCATCGACTGAAGTTGTCGTCGAAGATCGTCCAACTCTTCATTCTGTGCAGCACTCGAAGAACCTTCCATATACTCGACAATGGGGGCTTTTTTCGAGAACGACGCAGCTGGTGATGCATCCGAAGAACGAGGCACCACGGTGTATGATACGTCTCCAACGTATCTATAATTTCTGATGTTCCATGCTAGTTTTATGACAATACCTACATGTTTTGTTCACACTTTTTATCGTTTTGATGCATTTTCTGGAACTAACCTATTAACGAGATGCCGAAGTGCCAGTTCCTGTTTTCTGCTGTTTTTGGTTTCATAAATCCTACAAAGGAAATATTCTCGGAATTGGACGAAATCAACGCCCACGATCTTATATTTCACCGAAGGTTCCAGAGCACCGAAGAGGGGCCAGAGGGGAGCCAAGGGGGCCCCACCCCACATGGCGGCGCGGCCAAGGGGGGGGGCGCCCCCTATGGTGTGGCTCCACCAGGACCCCTCCGAGGCTGCCCTTCCGCCTATAAAGCCTCTACATCGCGAAAACCCTATCACCATAAGCCACGATACGAGAAAAGTTCCAGAGCCGCCGCCATCGCGAAGCCAAGATTCGGGGGACAGAAGTCTCTGTTCCGGCACGCCGCCGGGACGGGGAATTGCCCCTGGAAGGCATCTCCATCGACACCACCGCCATCTTTATCGCCACTGTTGTCTCCTATGATGAGGAGGGAGTAGTTCTCTGATAACCCACAAGTATAGGGGATCACAACAGTCTTCGAGGGAAGTAAAACCCAAATTTATTGATTCGACACAAGGGGAGGTAAAGAATACTTATAAGCCTTAACAACTGAGTTGTCAATTCAGCTGCACCTGGAAAAGCACTAGTAACAAGGGTGATGTGAAAGTAGCAGTAATATGAGAGCAATAGTAACAGTAACACAGCAGCAGTAATAGTAACACAGGAGCAATGGCACCAAAAAATAGTTGATACTACTTCCAATGACATGTAGAACGCGTATATGCTGATGAGAGATGGACCGGGGTTCCCAGCTATCTACACTAGTGGTAACTCTCCAATAACAAGTGTTGGGTGAACAAATTACAGTTGGGCAATTGATAGGATTGAAATAGCATTAAGATAGAACATCAAGATTATTAATCATGTAGGCATGTTTTCCATATATAGTCATACGTGCTCGCAATGAGAAACTTGTACAACATCTTTTGTCCTACCAGCCGGTGGCAGCCGGGCCTCAAGGGAATCTACTGGAAATTAAGGTACTCCTTTTAATAGAGCACCGGAGCAAAGCATTAACACTCCGTGAAAACATGTGATCCTCATACCTAAGCCTTCCCCTCCAGTTATCCCGATTCGTCGTCACTCTGGGGCCTCGGGTTCCGGACATAGACATGTGCAAACAACTTGTAGATACAATCTAAGAAATATGTATAGAGCTTAAATCTAAGATCATGCCACTCGGGCCCTAGTGACAAGCATTAAACACAACAAGATTGCAGCAACAATAACTTCACAAACTTTATAGATAGACTAATCATAATGTAACAATCCATCGGATCCGAACAAACACAACACCGATTACATCAGATGAATCTCAATCATGTAAGGCAACTCATGAGATCATTGTATTGAAGCACATGGGAGAGATGATACCAACTAGCTACAGCTAGAACCCGTAGTCCATGGGGGAACTACTCACGGAGCATGATGGAGGCGGTGGCGTCGATGGAGATGGCTTCCGAGGGCACTTCCCCGTCCCGGCAGGGTGCCGGAACAGAGACTTCTGTCCCCCGAAACGGAGTTTCGCGATGTGGCGGCGCCCCTGGAGTCTTTCTGGAGTTTCGTCGATTGGTATCGAAGATTTAGGTCGAGACGGCTTAAATAGGCGAAGAGGCGGAGTCAGAGGGGCCACGGGGCCTCCTCACAGTAGGGGGGCGCGCCCCCCCTTGGGCCGCGCCGCCACCACGTATGGGGCCCCCAGGGCTCCCCTCTGGTCCCTCTCTGACTTTCTGGAAGCTTCCGGAAAAAATAAGGTTCTGGGCGTTGATTTCGTCCGATTCCGAGAATATTGCCCGAACAGCCTTTCTGGAACCAAAAACAACAGAAAACAGGAACTAGCACTTCGGCATCTTGTTAATAGGTTAGTTCCGGAAAATGCATAAAAACATTATAAAGTGCAAGCAAAACATGTAAGTATTGTCATAAAACAAGCATGGAACATCGAAATTATAGGTACGTTGGAGACGTATCAGCATCCCCAAGCTTAGTTCCTGCTCGCCCTCGAGTAGGTAAACGATAAAAAGAATAATTTCTTTAGTGACATGCTACTTACATAACCTTGATCATACTATTATAAACCATATGAGATGAATGCAGTGACTCAAGGCAATGATCTATAGTTGCTAACAAATAGATAACATATAGCAAAACTTTTCATGAATAGTACTTTCAAGACAAGCATCAAAAGTCTTGCATAGGAGTTAACTCATAAAGCAATAAATTCAAAGTAAAGGCATTGAAACAACACAGAGGAAGATTTAAGTTTCAGCAATTGCTTTCAACTTTCAACATGCATATCTCATGGATAATTGTCAACACAAAGTAATATGATGAATGCAAATAAGAAAGTATGTAAGAATCAATGCACAGTTGACACAAGTGTTTGCTTCTAAGATGGAAGGAAATAGGTAAACTGACTCAACATAAAGTAAAAGAAAGACCCTTCGCAGAGGGAAGCAGGGATTAAATCATGTGCTAGAGCTTTTTAAGTTTTGAATTCATATAGAGAGCATAAAAGTAAAGTTTTGAGAGGTGTTTGTTGTTGTCAACGAATGGTAGTGGGCACTCTAACCCCCTCATAAAAAAACTTTCAAAGAGCGGCTCCCATGAAGGACGTTATCTCTACCAGCAAGGTAGATCATCTGATAGGGCAAAGGTGTCCGATCTTTCGATGAGAGTATGATAGCGTCGATTTGTTGGTGGAGTTCGTGCTTGACGATCCGACTACACGTGCAGAGCTCGTGCGTCAATGCAATCGCTAGGACAATCTCCGGGAGTTACTGATCTTGCGGATGCACGATCAGCCTGACCAGCGAGGGTCTTAATTCCTACCTGAAATCGAGAACAAGTAAGAACTAAAGATGCAATCAGAATATTGCGAATATAGATGAAAGCTTTATTGAAAAGGTGGGATTCCGAATAGTCGGTCTTGTTCTGGGCGTTGGCCTCAAAAGAAGAACACGAGAGTTGCAACAATGGCTAACTTTTAGTCTAATCAAAATCCGAGTCTAAACCCTAGATGTAACAGACTATTTATTAAGAGGAGTCACGTGTACACAGCATACACGCCCGCCGCTTGGAAGCCCTTGCATCTCGCGTCGCTTCGCTCTTGCCTTGTGTTGCTGGGCCGCCGATGTTGTTGGCCATGTAGCCTGGGCCGACCCTTCTTTTTGGCTGACTTCAAGCCATATAAATACGGATGAATTGGGAGAATATCTTGCAACATTGCGTGGCCAGTTTATGCATGCATGGCCTGAAGTTTTGAACTGCATGGTGGTATGCATGGCTCGCTAGGCTAGTACCATTACATGAACCCGAATCATCTAACTTGAGTCGATTGCCTGAAGTAGCAGCGTGCTGTACATGTACACACACATATGTCTACATGTGTCTATGCATGTACGGGGCCTTCCAACACTTCATCTTCACTCTTGGTTTGAAGAAAGGAAACCACATGTAATTCTGCTCGACTTGATCTCGCATTTTCACCCGAGGCTTGTACGTTTCTCTTTTATTTCTGTATATTAAAAATACAGATGTAGTAATTTTGCTTCTAATAATAGAATAATTTATTCTGAATGTAGTAACAGAAATCACCTGATAAATATATATGCGTGTATTATATTCGGTCGTATCCGAGGTATTCATGTCCACATTATCCTCCCTTTCTTGAAAGTAAAGCCGTCCTCGGCGATGTTTATTCTGTAAACATGCTAACAAAAGAGACAATGTGTGTACATGGTATATGTATATGTCATCCATTTTGAAACCTCCCTCAGATTGCACATTTAATGTTGAACACAAACAGTCTACATAGTACTTCATCGGATAATTCCTAGCATTCCAGAAGCAAGTACCGCAACCCAGTTTGCAAATATAAGCGAAGCACATAACATTATAATGTATTGTGAAATACTCATCATTAAACCATCCCAATATTGGTAACCCAAAACTTAATGTAACAAAATTTCTAGCCACATCATGTTAAAACAAGCAACTTCGCAGCAAGTTATTCGATACATGATTAATACCAAAATTGGAGGTCATATCAAAATGACTGAGCATATTCACATGGTTATATTCTTTCGAGCAAGCAAGTTTATCACACGTGATGCAAATTCGATGCACTAAAAATCCATTATCTACGCCATAATCTCCAATCAAGCTAAAAGTGAAATCAGGAGCGTAAACACTCTTTAAACATTTGAGTTCAGCAATCTTGTTTCTAGCATGCGATAAAGATAAAGGAGGATCCATTGTAATAGACCACAAAGAAATATCATGAGGAATTTCAGTTTTTACTTCATCTTGTCTTACCAATTTTATGTGAGCCAAATCAGGTTTAGTTGCCATGTCACAAGGCTCACTTTTAACAACAACCGATTCCATATCTTCACTCATATCAAGACACAAATTAGAATCAACAAAATGCGCACTCAAACCAGCATCTATGTCCATTGATTGATCGCATAAGACATTCAAACCCATAGAACAATCCTCTAATATATGTGGTTTGACCAAATCATTTTCTATCTCAACACATGGTATATTTAAGTCAACATTGCATTCATCAATCTCACGTGGAGGGATAAAATCAGTACCTTTACTTTTACCTTGTGAATCCGGCTCAAAATATGTCGGCAGCGACGGGTCACAAGTGTGCGGATGTGCGATCCGCACAACAATATTCATGCACGACACGTTGGAGGAAACAACTGGCGGTAATGTGCATGAACTGAAGGGTTCGTAATGGTCCAACGCTTCCACCTGTATGTGTTTCTCAAAAGAACATGCACGAACATACATACCAACAATAGAGCGAGGAATATATTTAAACATAGCTTTTATATCAGGGTTCAAACCATTAAAAAACATGCTTCTAGTATTTTCCTCAAATTCTTTTATATCACAACGGTACATGTAAAATTTAAATTTCTGATAGTAAACATGGACCGTGTTACGACCTTGTTCTAACCGTTTAAGTTTGCGGATCATTTCACGTTGATGAGAAAGAGGCACAAATCTATGTCGCAATGCAGATTTTAAATCTCCCCAAGTAGTAGGTTTATTATCAATATTTTCTTTATAAGTCATATCCCACCAAATGGAAGCAAAACCTATAAAAACTCTAGCAGCAGTTCTTACTTTCTCATGTTCAGTAAAATCATGGCATCCAAAAATATTGTCAACCTCAAACTCCCAAACAAAATAAGCATTTGTATTATATCTACCCTCATAAACTGGTAAAGATATAACCTGATCATGATCTCCTGTAAATGGTTGCACATGCATCTCCTTAGTCGTCATGGTACTCGGGTCGATGGCTTGGTCCTCAATTCCTGTCATGGTTAGTACCCAAAAGGCACAAATGTATATGCCTACAAACTACGGAATATGGTGGATCACGCGCAATTCGTCAAGCAAAATACAAAGCTCTTACAAGTTCTTACCAAACAGGAGGAAGGCGATATGGCAACCAGCAAAGATCAGTGTCTCCAAAAATTGTCCATAGCGATTACCAGACATCGACACAATACACGATGTGGAGCTGTAGGTAGGATTAATATATGGAACTACAACCACAATAATTAATGTAAAGCTGAAAATCCGTTCAAAATTTTCAAGTGCTGGTTCTAGCCTAGATTGTACTAGAGACGCAAGCCTAGGACACAGATATAATCACGCGCCAGAGGGACTGAACGAGAGAATACGCTGTAGGCACAAGTGAGTAACTGAGTATGATGCGGCGCAGAAAAACGCAACCGAAACAACATGATCATAAATGACGTACGGATATTTGAACAAACAGAATAGACGTCTCCCTACACTGTGTATAGGCTGCAGTCACACGTGACAAGACAAATGCGGCCAGCTAATTATAAACAGCAAGATACAGGAAAGGACACAAGTTCCAATTTGACATGACAACCTGTCGGCAATTTCTCTTTCTTTTCTTCCTTTTTTTTACTTTTTTTCTTTTCTTTATTGCTTGCCGACAAATCAGTTCAAAAGATAAGGAACATGGAACAAACGTATGAACTGACGTGGAAGAAAAACTGATGTAGCCCTGTAACTTTTATTCTTCCGCCCGAGATTCTCTGGAACCGAGAAAGGAATCCGAACTTTCCAAAGTAACTCAGATCTGATCGGTAATTCTTTTTTTTCACTATTTTTTTTCACGTAACCAGATACACAGCAAGTTCCGATCTAGGCTGAGCCAAAACTTGCAAGCGATACAATGATTTGATGGATGGTGGCGGAAACTAGGAAGAACAATGGGTAGGCGGTGGGGAGAAACAAAAATTTCGATGATGATTGCGAGGCGGAAACAAAGATGAATGAGATTCGGCAGCGTAACGTGACTAGAACTTGAAACTATAAAAATTTAGACTCTATAAACCAGCAATTCGAAACACGATGCAGCCCAAATTCAACAAAACAAAACAAAGTGGTGATAGCGAAAAGGCTAAGACTGGTTTTAGGCGAGGATGAACTAATCCAACTTCTTTTTTGTGGGGCTTTTTCTGGGTTATAGGTAAAAACAAATCTACACTATGAAAGCTGTAAATCTCACCGAGCAACCTGAAATCTGATACCACTTGATAGGGCAAAGGTGTCCGATCTTTCGATGAGAGTATGATAGCGTCGATTTGTTGGTGGAGTTCGTGCTTGACGATCCGACTACACGTGCAGAGCTCGTGCGCCAATGCAATCGGTAGGACAATCTCCGGGAGTTACTGATCTTGCGGATGCACGATCAGCCTGACCAGCGAGGGTCTTAATTTCTACCTAAAATCGAGAACAAGTAAGAACTAAAGATGCAATCAGAATATTGCGAATATAGATGAAAGCT
Organism: Lolium rigidum; assembly: GCF_022539505.1. Lineage (NCBI taxonomy): Eukaryota > Viridiplantae > Streptophyta > Magnoliopsida > Poales > Poaceae > Lolium > Lolium rigidum. Next base: position 32,692 of record NW_025901012.1, on the reverse strand, counting down.
TTATTGAAAAGGTGGGATTCCGAATAGTCGGTCTTGTTCTGGGCGTTGGCCTTAAAAGAAGTACACGAGAGTTGCAACAATGGCTAACTTTTAGTCTAATCAAAATCCGAGTCTAAACCCTAGATGTAACAGACTATTTATTAAGAGGAGTCACGTGTACACAGCATACACGCCCGCCGCCTGGAAGCCCTTGCATCTCGCGTCGCTTCGCTCTAGCCTTGTGTTGCTGGGCTGCCGGTGTTGTTGGCCATGTAGCCTGGGCCGACCCTTCTTTTTGGCTGACTCCAAGCCATATAAATACGGATGAATTGGCAGAATATCTTGCACATGGCGTGGCTAGTTTATGCATGCATGGCCTGAAGTTTTGAACTGCATGGTGGTATGCATGGCTCGCTAGGCTAGTACCATTACATGAACCCAAATCATCTAACTTGAGTCGATTGCCTGAAGTAGCAGCGTGCTGTACAAGTACACACACATATGTCTGCATGTGACTATGCATGTACGGGGCCTTCCAACACTTCGTCTTCACTCTTGGTTTGAAGAAAGGAAACCACATGTAATTCTGCTTGACTTGATCTCGCATTTTCACTCGAGGCTTGTACGTTTCTCTTTTATTTATGTATATTAAAAATACAGATGTAGTAATTTTGCTTCTAATAATAGAATAATATATTCTGAATGTAGTAACAGAAATCACCTGATAAATATATATGCGTGTATTATATTCGGTCATATCCGAGGTATTCATGTCCACATTATCATCCCTCTTCTCTTTTGTTTACACATGTATTTTAGTTCTATTTATGGTTGACACTCCTCCCAACCTTTTGCTTACACAAGCCATGGCTAACCAAATCATCGGGTGCCTTCCAACATTCACATACCATGAAGGAGTGTCTATTTGCAAAATTAAGTTGCTTACTGATGAATCAGGGCAAAACATGTGAAGAGAATTATTAATGAAAGTTAATTAATTGGGGCTGGGAACCCCGCTGCCAGCTCTTTTTGCAAAATTATTGGATAAGCGGATGAAGCCACTAATCCATTGGTGAAAGCTGCCCAACAAGATTGAAAGATAAAACACCACATATTTCCTCATGAGCTATAAAACATTGACACAAATAAGAGATAATAAGTTTTGAATTGTTTAAAGGTAGCACATGAAGTATTTACTTGGAATGGCAGAAAATAGCACATAGTAGGTAGGTATGGTGGACACACATGGCATAGGTTTTGGCTCAAAGTTTTAGATGCACGAGAAGTATTCCCTCTCAGTACAAGGCTTTGGCTAGCAAGGTTGTTTGAAGCAAACACAAGTATGAACCGGTACAACAAAACTTACATAAGAACATATTGCAAGCATTATAAAACTCTACACTGTCTTCCTTGTTGCTCAAACACTTCTACTAGAAAATATCTAGACCTTAGAGAGACCAATCATGCAAACCAATTTTCAACAAGCTCTACGGTATTTCTCCACTAATAGGTTTAAACTACATGATGCAAGAGCTTAATCATGATCTACTTGAGAGCTCAAAACAATTGCCAAGTATCAAATTATCCAAGACAATATGAGGTATTTTCTTGTTTCCAACCAAATAACAATAAGTGCAATAGCTTCCAACTTTTGTCATTGAACATTAAAAGTAAGAGCGAAGAACACAAGTGTTCATATGAAAAAGCGGAGCGTGTCTCTCTCCAAAACAAGGATTGCTAGGATCCGAATTTATTCAAACATAAACAAAAATAAAAACACACAGACGCTCCAAGTAAAGCACATAAGATGTGACCGAATAAAAATATAGTTTCAATAGAAGAAACCTGATAAGTTGATGAAGAAGGGGATGCCTTGGGCATCCCCAAGCTTAGACGCTTGAGTCTTCTTGAAATATGCAGGGATGAACCACGGGGGCATCCCCAAGCTTAGACTTTTCACTCTTCTTGATCATATATCATCCTCCTCTCTTGACCCTTGAAAACTTCCTTCACACCTAACTTCTCATAAACTTCATTAGAGGGGTTAGTACTCAAAAAACTTTAATCCACCTTGTCCCTGTAGTGACACATTGCAAGAACTCAATAAAACATTAGCTACAGCTCTCCACGTCTAGAAAGCCTTACTTAAAGTCCACAAGAGACAATGCAAAAAACAGAGATAGAATCTGTCAAAACAGAACAGCCAGTAAACACGAATTTTTAAGAGGTACTTCCGTTGCTCAAATCAGAAAACTCAAAACTAATGAAAGTTGCGTACATATCTGAGGATCACTCACGTAAATTGGCAGATTTTTCTGAGTTACCTACAGAGAATCATACCCAGATTCGTGACAGCATGAAATCTGTTTCTGCGCAGTAATCCAAATATAGCATCACCCTTCTATTAGAGACTTCACTTGGCACAACATTTCAATAAAATAAAGATAAGGAGAGGTTGCTACAGTAGTAACAACTTCCAAAACACAACAAAATAGTAGCAAAATAAACACATGGGTTATCTCCCAAGAAGTGCTTTCTTTATAGCCATTAAGATGGCTCAGCAGTTTTAATGATGCACTCGCAAGAAATAAGAGTCGAAGCAAAAGAGAGCATCAAAAAGCAAATTCAAAACACATTTAAGTCTAACCCACTTCCTATGCATAGGAATCTTGTACACAAATAGATTCATGAAGAACAAAGTGACAAGCATAAGAAGGTAAAACAAGAGTAGCTTCAAAATTTTCAGCATATAGAGAGGTGTTTTAGTACCATGCAAATTTCTACAACCATATTTTCCTCTCTCATAATAATTTTCAGTAGCTTCATGAACGAACTCAACAACATAGCTATCACATACAACATGATTTTCATGAGTTCCAAACACATAATTTTTATCAAGCTCAGAAATAATAAGATTAAAACTTTCAAACCCACTTTTATCAATAATGTAACAATATGATTGATCATTCTCAGAAGATATGGGACTCATAGATAAAGTCAAGAACTCTCTAATCCCATTTTCATTAGTAGTACAATTAATATTATCAAGTAACATAGGACCATCATCTAGAGATTTATCATAAACATTTGCCAAGCAAAACTCTTTAGTACCATGCATTTCGACATCAGGCACAAACAAAGCATTATCATAAGATTTATCAAAGTAGCATGGATTATAATAGATAACAGGAGCATAATTATTCTCACAAGTTTTACTCATAGGGAATATTTCAAGAGAATCCACAGGAACATAACATTCATCCTTATTCGGTAAGCATGGAGGACAATCAAATAGTGTAAGAGATAAAGAGTTACTCTCATTAGAAGGTTGGCATGGGTAGCTAATCCATTCTTCCTCCTTTTGTTCATCACTCTCCTCTTCTTTTTCATCCAATGAGCTTTCCGGTTCATCAATTTCTTCTTCCACTGGTTCCTGCAAATTGTGAGTGCATTCTTGTGCATTAATGAGTCTCTCTTTATAATCAATGATATAAGGATTATCACTGTAGCTTTCTATGCAAAAATTAAGGATAGAAGAGACATAATCTTTAAGGTCCTTACAAACAACACAAGTTTCATAATTTTTAGCAATGAAGGATTCGATCTCAGAAGCTCCCATAAACAAAACAAATTGTTCTACTTCTTTGAACCCATAATGAATATAGATATTCCAATTATAGTTCTTAATTAAAACTTCCTCACTAAAGCCACATTGAAATTTAAGATGTTTAGTATCCTGTTGAGAGCAACAGTTTATATCATGGCGTTTAAGCAAGATTTTAGCAATTGTATTCAGTTTTTCTATCACAACACTCATAACTTTACCCGTTCTCGATTCTCTATAATTATTATATAATTCAATAAGCTCCAAATAGGTGGTAGGTTCTCCCATAGCAACAGTTTTTAATTTTTAGGTTTTTCAAATTTTTATGGATTTTTTGGTATATGAGGAAAATAAAACAAGACAAAAATAAACTAGGCAAAAGTAAACTAAGTAAAACAAAATAAAATAAAACAAAAACAGAGAGAGAGGTAGAGTGTACTCCCCAGGTGAACTTATGAGTAGAGCTATGCCTCCCCGGCAACGGCGCTAGAAAATAGTCTTCATAACCCACAAGTATAGGGGATCGCAGTAGTCTTCGAGGGAAGTAAAACCCAAATTTATTGATTCGACACAAGGGGAGGTAAAGAATACTTATAAGCCTTAACAACTGAGTTGTCAATTCAGCTGCACCTGGAAAAGCACTAGTAACAGGGGTGATGTGAAAGTAGCAGTAATATGAGAGCAATAGTAACAGTAACACATCAGCAGTAATAGTAACACAGGAGCAATGGCACCAGAAAATAGTTGATACTACTTCCAATGACATGTAGAACGAGTATATGATGATGAGAGATGGACCGGGGTTCCCAGCTATCTACACTAGTGGTAACTCTCCAATGACAAGTGTTGGGTGAACAAATTACAGTTGGGCCATTGATAGGATTGAAATAGCATTAAGACAGAACATCAAGATTATTAATTATGTAGGCATGTTTTCCATATATAGTCATACGTGCTCGCAATGAGAAACTTGTACAACAACTTTTGTCCTACCAGCCGGTGGCAGCCAGGCCTCAAGGGAATCTACTGGAAATTAAGGTACTCCTTTTAATAGAGCACCGGAGCAAAGCATTAACACTCCGTGAAAACATGTGATCCTCATACCTAAGCCTTCCCCTCCAGTTATCCCAGCTGCTGTCACTCTGGGGCCTCGGGTTCCGGACATAGACATGTGCAAACAACTTGTAGATACAATCTAAGCAATAAGTATAGAGCTTAAATCTAAGATCATGCCACTCGGGCCCTAGTGACAAGCATTAAACACAACAAGATTGCAGCAACAATAACTTCACAAACTTTATAGATAGACTAATCATAATGTAACAATCCATCGGTTCCCAACAAACACAACACCGATTACATCAGATGAATCTCAATCATGTAAGGCAGCTCATGAGATCATTGTATTAAAGTACATGGGAGAGATGATACCAACTAGCTACAGCTAGAACCCGTAGTCCATGGGGGAACTACTCACGGAGCATGATGGAGGCGGTGGCGTCGATGGAGATGGCTTCCGGGGGCACTTCCCCGTCTCGGCAGGGTGCCGGAACAGAGACTTCTGTCCCCCGAAATGGAGTTTCGCGATGTGGCGGCGCCCCTGGAGTCTTTCTGGAGTTTCGTCGATTGGTATTGAAGATTTAGGTCGAGACTGCTTAAATAGGCGAAGAGGCGGAGTCGGAGGGGCCACGGGGCCTCCTCACAGTAGGGGGGCGCGCCCCCCCTTGGGCCGTGCCGCCACCACGTGTGGGGCCCCCAGGGCTCCCCTCTGGTCCCTCTCTGACTTTCTGGAAGCTTCCGGGAAAAATAAGGTTCTGGGCGTTGATTTCGTCCGATTCCAAGAATATTGCCCGAACAGCCTTTCTGGAACCAAAAATAACAGAAAACAGGAACTGGCACTTCGGCATCTTGTTAATAGGTTAATTCCGGAAAATGCATAAAAACATTATAAAGTGCAAGCAAAACATGTAAGTATTGTCATAAAACAAGCATGGAACATCAGAAATTATAGGTACGTTGGAGACGTATCATTCTCCCCCGAGGCTAAGGGCTGTACCGGTAGCTATGTGGTTCATCTCTCTCTCCCATGGTGTGATCTTTATGTGATCATGAGCTTTGTATCACTATTAATCTATGTGCTACTCTAGTGATGTTATTAAAGTAGTCTATTCCTCCTCCATGATGTAATGTTGACAGTGTGTGCATCATGTAGTACTTGGCGTAGGTTATGATTGTAATCTCTTATAGATTATGGAGTTAACTATTACTATGATAGTATTGATGTGATCTATTCCCCCTTTCATAGCTTAAAGGTGACAGTGTGTATGCTATGTTAGTACTCGGTCTAAATTGCAACGGTCTATTATGCACTCTAGAGGTTACTTGAATATGAATTCCGAATGTTGTGGAGCTTGTTTACTCCGCCTTGAGGGAGCTCTTGTAGCCCTACACAATGAATGGAGTTTGTTATCCAACAAGAGAGTGTTGAAGTAGCATAAGAGAAGAGAACTTATTTATTTATGTGATCATTGTTGAGAGTGTCCACTAGTGAAAGTATGATCCCTAGGCCTTGTTTCTAAGCATCGAAACTCCGTTTATTTACTGTTCTACTGCATGTTTACTCGCTGCCATATTTATTTCAGATTGTTATTACCGCTCATAGACATCCATATCACTTGCATCTTACTATCTCTTCGCCGAACTAGTGCACCTATACATCTGACAAGTGTATTAGGTGTGTTGGGGACACAAGAGACTTCTTGTATCATAATTGCAGGGTTGCTTGAGAGGGATATCTTTGACCTCTACCTCCCCGAGTTCGATAAACCTTGGGTGATTCACTTAAGGGAAACTTGCTGCTGTTCTACAAACCTCTCGCTCTTGGAGGCCCAACACTGTCTACAGGAATAGAAGCGTGCGTAGACATCAAGCTATTTTCTGGCGCCGTTGCCGGGGAGGTAAGGTAAAAGGTATTCACATCCTCCGACTACTAAGCTATTTCCTAGCACTGTTGCCGGTGTGTGAGTGCTCGAAGCTATTTCCTTTAGATCCCACAATTGCATCTTTTTGTTTCTTGTTTTCACTAGTTAGGCTTAATGGAAAACAACAAAAAATATTAGAGATCTTTATAGTATTTATCTTGAGTTAGGACATGAGGTGTTTGAAGAGAAAATTATATAACCAATGGAACTTTATATGCATGATAATGGCAATGTTATTAGTATGAATGCTTTGAACACCATTGTTGCTAATGCTATGGAAAATTCTAAGCTTGGGGAAGCTGGTTTTGATGAACATGATATTTTTAGTCCCCCAAGCATGGAGGAGAAAATTTACTTTGATGATACTTTGCCTCCCATTTATGATGATTATAATGATAGTGGTATTTTGGTGCCACCTACTATGGAGGATAAAGTTTATTATGATTATACTATGCCTCCTATATTTGATGATGAGAATAATAATGATAGCTATTTTGTTGAATTTGCTCCCACTACAATTAATAAGAAGACTATGCTTATGTTGGGAGTAGTAATTATTTTATGCATGAGACTCATGATAAGAATGCTTTATGTGATAGTTATATTGTTGAGTTTGTTCATGTTGTTACTGAAAGTTATTATGAGAGAGGAAAACATGGTTATATGCATCTTAATAATATTAAGTTTCCCCTCTTTATGTTGAGAATCTTGAAGTTGCGCTTGTGTTACTTTTCTATGCTTGTTGCATTATGCTTACATGACTTGTTTATTTACAAGATTCCTTTTCATAGGAAGTAGGTTAGGCTTAAATTTGTTTCATACTTGCTTTTTAATGTTCTCTTTTGCTTCAACTCTCATCCTTATGTGAGCATCATTAAAATTACTGAGCCCATCTTAATGGCTATAAAGAGAGCACTTCTTGGGAGATAACCCATGTGTTTATTTTGCTACAGTTTTGTAGTGTCTTGGAAGTTGTTACTACTGTATCAACCTCTCCATATATTTATTTTATTGCATTGTTGTGCCAAGTAAAGTCTTTAATAGTAAGGTTGATACTAGAATTGGATTACTGCGCAGAAACAGATTTCTTGCTGTCACGAAATTGAGTAGCCCCGTCTGTAGGTAACTCAGAAAAATCTGCCAATTTACGTGCGTGATCCTCAGATGTGTACGCAACTTTCATTCAATTTGAGCTTTTTAATCTGAGCAAGTTAAGTGCCCCTGAAAAATTCGTCTTTACGGACTGTTCTGTTTTGACAGATTCTGCCTTTTATTTCGCATTGCCTGTTTTGCTATGTTGAATGGATTTCTTTGTTCCATTAACTTTCAGTAGCTTTGTGCAATGTCCAGAAGTGTTAAGAATGATTATGTCACCTCTGAATATGTGAATTTTTGATTATGCACTAACCCTCTAATGAGTTTGTTTTGAGTTTGGTGTGGAGGAAGTTTTCAAGGGTCAAGAGAGGAGGATGATACAATATGATTAAGAAGAGTGAAAAGTCTAAGCTTGGGGATGCCCCCGTGGTTCATCCCTGCATATTTCAAGAAGACTCAAGCATCTAAGCTTGGGGATGCCCAAGGCATCCCCTTCTTCATCAACAACTTATCGGGTCACCTCTAGTGAAACTATATTTTTATTCCGTCACATCTTATGTGCTTTACTTGGAGCGTCTGTGTGCTTTTATTTTCGTTTTGTTATTTTCATTCTCTGAATAAATTCATGCTTGTGTGGGAGAGAGACACGCTCCGCTCGTTCATATGAACATTGGTGTTCTTAGCTTTACTTTTAATGTTCATGGCGAAGGTTGAAACTGCTTCGTTCATTGTTATTTGGTTTGAAACAGAAAATGCTTCATGTGGTAATTGGTATATTGTCTTGAATAATTTGATACTTGGCAATTGTTGTGCTCAAATAGATCATGTTTAAGCTCTTGCATCATGTACTTTGCACCTTTTAATGAAGAACTACCATAGAGCTTGTTGAAATTTGGTTTGCATGATTGGTCTCTCTAAAGTCTAGATATTTTCTGGTGAAGTGTTTGAACAACAAGGAGACAGTGTAGAGTTTTATAATGCTTGCAATATGTTCTTATGTAAGTTTTGCTGTACCGGTTCATACTTGTGTTTGCTTCAAACAACCTTGCTAGCCAAAGCCTTGTATTGAGAGGGAATACTTCTCGTGCATCGAAATCCTTGAGCCAAAAACTATTCCATTTGTGTCCACCATACCTACCTACTACGTGGTATTTCTCTGCCATTCCAAAGTAAATTGCTTGAGTGCTACCTTTAAAATTTCATTCCTTGTCTTTGCAATATATAGCTCATGGGAAAGTAGCTTAAAAACTATTGTGGTATTGAATATGTTACTTATGTATCTTATTTCGTATAAGTTGCTTGTTGAGCGATAACCATGTTTCTGGGGACGCCATCAACTATTACACCTTTGTTGAATATCATGTGAGTTGCTATGCATGTTCGTCTTGTCTGAAGTAAGGGTGATTTATCATGATCAAATGGTTTGAGTATGCATATTGTTAGAGAAGAACATTGGGCCGCTAACTAAAGCCATGTATCATGGTGGAAGTTTCAGTTTGGACATTAATCCTCAATCTCTTATGAGAATATTATCTGTTGTTGAATGCTTATGCATTAAAGAGGAGTCCATTATCTGTTTTCTATGTTGTCCCGGTATGGATGTCCTTAGTTGAGATCTATCAAAAACGAGAAATCAAATGCGATCTATCTCCTTGGACAACCTTTGTACAGGCGGCATAGAGGTACCCCTTTGTGACACTTGGTTGAAACATATGTTATGCAATGATAATCCATGTAAATCAAAGCTAATTAGGACAAGGTGCGAGCACTATTGGTACTCTATGCATGAGGCTTGCAACTTATAGGATATCTTATGCATAACACATATGAATTATTACTACCGTTGACAAAATTGTTTCTATGTTTTCGAAATGAAAAGCTCTAGCACAAAAATAGTAATCCATGCTTCCCTCTGCGAAGGGCCTTTCTTTTACTTTATGTTGAGTCAGTTTACCTATTTCTTTATATCTTAGAAGCAAACACTTGTGTCAACTGTGTGCATTGATTCTACATGTTTACCTATTGGACTTGTTATATTGCTTTATGATGACAACTATCCATGAGATATACATGTTACAAGTTGAAAGCAATTGCTGAAACTTAATCATCCTTTGTGTTGCTTCAAAACCTTCTACTATGAATCTATTGCTTTATGAGTTAACTCGTATGCAAGACTTATTGATGCTTGTCTTGAAAGTACTATTCATGAAAAGTCTTTGCTATATGATTCAGTTGTTTAGTCATTATCTTTACCATTGCTTTGAATCACTTCATTCATCTCATATGCTTTGCAATAGTATGATCATGATTATGTAAGTAGCATGTCACTTCAGAAATTATTGTTGTTATCGTTTACCTACTCGAGGGCGAGTAGGAACTAAGCTTGGGGATGCTTGATACGTCTCCAACTTATCTATAATTTCTGATGTTCCATGCTAGTTTTATGACAATACCTACATGTTTTGTTCACACTTTATATCGTTTTGATGCATTTTCCGGAACAAACCTATTAACAAGATGCCGAAGTGCCGGTTCTCGTTTTCTCGCTGTTTTTGGTTTCAGAAATCCTACAAAGGAAATATTCTCGGAATTGGACGAAATCAACGCCCACGATCTTATATTTCACCGAAGGTTCCAGAGCACCGAAGAGGGGCCAGAGGGGAGCCAAGGGGGCCCCACCCCACATGGCAGCGCGGCCAAGGGGGGGGGCCTATGGTGTGGCTCCACTAGAACCCCTCCGAGGCTGCCCTTCCGCCTATAAAGCCTCTACGTCGCGAAAACCCTATCACCATAAGCCACGATACGAGAAAAGTTCCAGAGCCGCCGCCATCGCGAAGCCAAGATTCGGGGGACATAAGTCTCTGTTCCGGCACGCCGCTGGGACGGGGAATTGCCCCCGGAAGGCATCTCCATCGACACCACCGCCATCGTCATCGCCGCTGCTGTCTCCTATGATGAGGAGGGAGTAGTTCTCCCCCGAGGCTAAGGGCTGTACCGGTAGCTATGTGGTTCATCTCTCTCTCCCATGGTGTGATATTTATATGATCATGAGCTTTGTATCACTATTAATCTATGTGCTACTCTAGTGATGTTATTAAAGTAGTCTATTCCTCCTCCATGATGTAATGTTGACAGTGTGTGCATCATGTAGTACTTGGCGTAGGTTATGATTGTAATCTCTTGTAGATTATGGAGTTAACTATTACTATGATAGTATTGATGTGATCTATTCCCCCTTTCATAGCTTAAAGGTGACAGTGTGTTTGCTATGTTAGTACTCGGTCTAAATTGCAACGGTCTATTATGCACTCTAGAGGTTACTTGAATATGAATTCTGAATGTTGTGGAGCTTGTTTACTCCGGCTTGAGGGAGCTCTTGTAGCCCTACACAATGAATGGAGTTTGTTATCCAACAAGAGAGTGTTGAAGTAGCATAAGAGAAGAGAACTTATTTTTTTATGTGATCATTGTTGAGAGTGTCCACTAGTGAAAGTATGATCCCTAGGCCTTTTTTTCTAAGCATCGAAACTCCGTTTATTTACTGTTCTACTGCATGTTTACTCGCTGCCATATTTATTTCAGATTGTTATTACCGCTCATATACATCCATATCACTTGCATCTTACTGTCTCTTCGCCAAACTAGTGCACCTATACATCTGACAAGTGTATTAGGTGTGTTGGGGACACAAGTGACTTCTTGTATCGTAATTGCAGGGTTGCTTGAGAGGGATATCTTTGACCTCTACCTCCCTAAGTTCGATAAACCTTGGGTGATTCACTTAAGGGAAACTTGCTGCTGTTCTACAAACCTCTGCTCTTGGAGGCCCAACACCGTCTACAGGAATAGAAGCGTGCGTAGACATCAGTATAGTTGTCAAAAATCAACTGGAGGAAAATATTTCGATATCAATAATTCAGCAAGATAGCTTTTCATTGATTCAGTCAAATATTTACATGGGCATTACAAAAGAGGGTTCCTAATGGACCAATGGGATAGGAGGCGACAAAGCCACTTCGGCGATGTCGAAAAAAGCAAAAGAACAAAATAAAGGACAAGAACAGGATGGTCTACTTGACCTCTGGCTTGGTCGAGCTAGGGGAAGGAGTTGGTTTGCATCCAAGGTAGGAGAGAATTTTCTTTGAGCTTGGCTTGGCAGCTTTGATCATGGATTGCCACTTCTTCGTCTCCATTTGCCCGACGTCGCCAACCTTCGTCCAGTCGATAGCTTGTTGACTTTCGGCAACCAAAGCAATGGTGCCTTCAACGCCAACCTTCAAGCCCAGACCAAGATCTTCTTTAGGGATGAAGTGCTGGGCCAGCTCAACGAAAGAATCGGGTTCTTTTTTCTTCGCGAAGAAGTAGGGTAACAGCCGCAACAATCCGCCCTAGCGTCAGCAATGCCTTGGCATGCCTCATCTCCATGAATTTCAAGGAGGGAGAGCGCGTCGAGAAGACGATCACCTTCAGGATTTTCCATATCATAATCTTGGTGCGTCTTTCCTGATGAGGCAGAATTTAGCTTGTCAACAAATGTACAAAGACAAAGGAAGATCTCCCAAAGAAAGCAAAGTCGATTAGAGTACTTACAAACAAAGCGTCGGCTCTGTGATTCCAAGTGAGTAATAATTTCTGTTTCGCGAGCAGACTGCTGAGCTATGTTCTCACTCAAAGAATTTTCCGCGTCTTGAAGCCTTTTTCGAAGACCCTCGACAGCGGCAGCATCTGATTCAGCCTTTTCGCGAGCTCTTTCACTTTGTTCAAGCTTCCAAGCCAGGTCATCAGCGCGCTTGTTTGCCTCAGAAAGTGGTTCTAGCAAAATAAAGGGAGACACACGTTACAGCAAAAAAGAAAAAGGTAAATATATTCGATGAAATGCAGCAAGAAAGAATACCATTCAGTTCATTGGCAATATCACGATACCCGATGAATTGGGTACCGAGATGAACAAATTCCTTCATGGAAGGCTGAAAAGCGACACGGAATAAAAAGAGAGGTTGAAGAATTTTGGCGATAAGAGAATCAGAAACATTCGACAGCAAAAAGACAACAAGAAAGGCACTTCCATCATCCATAAAAGGGGTCGCCCAGCTGTCAGTCAAGAGACTTAGCTCTTTTCCTTGATCAGTCCTTGCTCGTTTTGGCGACGGAGCACGGGGGCTCACAACAGGACTGGAACGTCCTATATCCTGTTGTGGAGGCGAGGTTTCTTCCGTTGCGGGACGAGTCTCAGAGAGAACTAAAGTACGCGATGTGCTCGTTCGAGCAGTCACGTCAATAGGAGGATTTTCTTCCTCGTCACCACTATTACATCAGGGAAAACATATAAGGAGTAAAGATAGGCAAAATTATCAGATACAAAGGGAAAAGTTGATAGAAACTTACGAGCTGACAAGGGCATCATCGTAAGGGTTAAAAGGCTTGTCCTCCTCTTCGGGTAAAGTTTCCTCGAGAGGGGACTTGATAGTCTTTGAGGTGCCAGAATTTGCGGCATCATCTCTCTTCCGCTTGTTCGTCGGAGAAACAGCAGAGGGGAGGGAATGCGTGGATTCGGAAGCCTCAGACTCAACTTCTTTTTCAAAGGAAGCAGCAGATTTTCGAGAACCCGCGACTTCGCTCTCAGGGCGAGAAGTGCCCTGGTGTTCGTCCGTGACGACGGTCCGTTCTTCGACTTCCCCGTCTTCCGAAAGAGGAGGAAGAGAAACTAGGACTTGGTGATTCTACAAGAGAAAGATATGTCAACAATACGATTACACAGGATGTCAGCAAAAATAGTAGTCGACAAAATACTAAAAACTCGGAAGGATGAAAATGTACCTTGGGGAGGGCGTTGGCGCTGCTATACGGCATCACGCGGCAAGATGACGGGACGGATTCTTTCTTGCTGAGCGAGGAGATTTTTAGGACAAGTTTTTCTAAGTCCTTGACCGATAGATCTGTCGACATGCGATCCACATCTTTGTCGCCAGCATACATCCAGAGGGGTCTTTTGCGAGCCTGAAGAGGCTGCACCCTAATCCTAAGGAAATGGGCTGTAATCTGGAGACCCGACAGTTCTTGGCCATGAGTATTTTGGAGCTCGTGGATGCGTTTCATCAGCGCCTCTGTCGCTGCTTTTTCTTCGTCGGTAGCTTCTGCATCCCAGGAGCAGCGGCGGAGGATTTTCTCATTGCCATTAAAAGGAGGAATATTGTGTTCCAGCGAGTCGGCGCATTCTTCGCGAACATACAACCATTTTTTGCGCCACCCTTGCACGGAGTCAGGGAATTTGACGTCGAAATATTCGACATCAGGGCGGATGCAAATAACGACACCACCTATGTTATAGGCAATGTTGGGGGAGCCATTGTGGCGGAGGAGGAAGATACGCTTCCAAAGAGCCCAATTGGGATGGACTCCGAGGAAGCACTCGCAAAGGGTGATGAAAATAGAGACGTGGAGAATAGATTTGGGAGTAAGGCGGTGAAGTTGCAGCCCATACACAAATGGAAATCCACGAAGAAAATCATGGATGGGTGCAGAAAGGCCGCGGATGAGGTGGTCAACGAAACTAACCCGATACTCAATGGGAGGCGTCGGATAGCTCTCTTCGCTGGGGAAGCGCAGCGCCTCTTTCTTCTTGCTCAGGCCAAGCTTTCTCAGCAGGTTGATGTCCTGCGCGGAGATCTTAGATCTCTCCCACTCCGTGGTTCCTAGATCTGCCGCCGCCATTGACGCTTCGGGAGTGCTGTGCCTCGTGAGCTTGGACGCGGTGGCATCAAGGACTACCGTCGAAGGCGTAGGGCACGGTGTGAGCTTTGGAGCTTTTCTGTGATTGCAATGAGGATAGAAGTAGAGGAGATATGAGCAATGGTGCGGCGAAGGGGATTGAGGAAGACGACGAAGGGTATTTGTAGTAGGTCCATCCAGAGCGTCGCACCGTTGGATACAATAAGAATGGACCGGATGATTTACATGTGGATCAAAGGGTAAAATGGTATTTCTACTATGATGGAATTGGACAGGTGCTACAGTGCGCGTGCCAGGAAAAGCGGAGGATGTGTGCCCCCCACTTGCGTAACGTGTCAATGGGTCGCAGATTTTGGGCCCACATGTCAGTGAAGGGATAGCTCTCGCATCTTTCCGATAAAATGTCGTGGCTAACGTCACCATTGATGTCACTTTGGCAGAGGAAATTTTCAACAGCAACAAAATGAAAACCGATCAAAGAATACAAGTGATGATAATTTCGAGAGCCTTTGGTCAAATACAAGTTTTTGATCAAATGCTCGGGGGCTACTCTTGAGAAAAGAAATTTCGGGTATGACAAAATAGAAATGGCGAGAGCCTATGATCAAAAGCAAGCATTTGTTCATAGCCTCGGGGGCTACTCCCATCGGGAGCGCTGGTCGCACACCCGATAAAAATAAAAAGCTCGAGAAAGAATGACAATATAGCGACATAAGGCATTAAAGTGTTGAGCCTACAACCAAGTACAAGTCCTTGGCTGTAGCCTCGGGGGCTACTCCCATCGGGAACGCTGTTCGCGTGCCCGATGAAATTATAAAAAGTATAATGAGTATATTTCGAGTTATACAAATAACTCTTCATATACTCCCATCGGGAAGACAAGATAAGTCATCCGTTGACTCAATAAAATGTGCTTTTCCAACAGCCGAAAAAGCACTCGACAATATATTCTCAGAGCGCCTAAGTCGCGAATAATCTCCGAATGCCGCAAAACTTTGCGAAGGTAAGACCCCAGATCCGTTCTGAGCGGCGTGGCACCGTCTCTGACGTCGGTTTGCTACTTTTTTCCGTATCAACAGATACGAAGAAAAATCCTAACGGACTACCCGATAAAATATGACTGGGACTCGACAGATAGTAAGACCTTATGCGGCACCTGTCGAGTTAACACCAGTATCCCGAGATCATGTCCAGGGACGTGATTTTGAAGTTGGTTTTTGCAGATTGCCACTAGAGCAGTTAACTAGTACCTGATCCGTCAGATGAACTAGCCCCAACTACCATTATCCCTGTACAATATATATTTGTTTATTTAAAGATATGTGATGGCTTGAAAAGGTTATTTGATGATTATAAAGTTGGAGATTTTCCCTGATTCTTCGATTCAAGCAAAATCTCGGGGGCAACTGACATAGGCATCCCCAATGGGCCTACCGAAGATGGTACCCGGGGTTTACTGAAGGCCCACAGGTCGAAGAATATGAAGTTCGGAAGCCCAATTAGTTAATAAGGAAAGACAGAGTTGTATTAGGAATATAGAGATTTGTAACTTTACGGGTTGAACTCAGAGAGTCTCCCGGAATATGTAAACTTATGTAATACGAAACCCTCGGCTCCTCCTCCTATATAAGGGGGAGTCGAGGGACAAAGAAAGCATCGAATCCATTGTCAACACAACCCTAGTTTCTTAAGAGTCGAGTACTTTTCGGCTGAAGCCTTCGAGATCTACTTGCCCTCTACTTCCAACTAAACCCTAGTCTACAATACGTAGGCATTGATGAGTTAATCCCTTGTCAAACATTCAAATCCTACTTATTTTAATTATGCATTAGTGTTTTTGAAACTAGTATGCATGGTAGGATTTTGTTTTCAAAACTAAAAGATTATACTATGCTTAGCAAACCCTAGTAGTGTGTAGCTACTCCTGAACCCATTGCTAGGATGCTTTAATTTTGCTTTGCAACATCAAATGCCAAATGTTGTTTCGTTATTGGTTGTGAGTGTTTGAAAATTTAAAATTAACAACCTTAATGAAACACCTGGGTGGATTGGTTGATTGGTGGGCGGCTGCTCAGGTCCACGCCCCTAGTGGGCTAAAGTGGTGAATCCCTGAGAGTGCGCATGCTGTAGAGTGGTTGGCCACCCAGGATTAAAGAGATTACTATGTCGTCCATGTTTAATTAGCTTCCAGTGCAGCCTTATGGTATTATGGGCTCTGCCGGGATTAAGTAAGTTGTCGGGGTTCAACTTGTGGCTAGACAGTGGGTGGAGGCGACGGCCAAGGGAACGGGTTTAGTTTATATGGTTGAATTCTTCTTCTGAAAGATCTTGTCTCATTCTTCTCTTGGGAAGGGTGGGTCGTAAGGTGAAAGTGCACAACCTCTCGAGAGTTAAACCTAAGATCTTAGATGTGTCCCCGGTTATGGACAATTTGAGCTTCTAGGCAAGGAATGTACGGAAGAATCTCATCACTTTTTTTTTGAATGTATTTAAAATTTGATCAACCTTGAAAAACTCATGGGAGATGTAACCATGTGATTATTCTAAAACCCAATGGAGGATTTAACCATGGTGTGATTTCATAATGTCATTCAAAGATTTTCAAAATGTTTTGTTTTAAACAAAATATAGGATAAAATTGGCTTTATGCAAATTAGCCTAAACTCCACTAGCCAAATATCATATAGATAGTCATGCCTAAAAACTTCCACCATATAAGTGTCATTTGCCAGTACATCATTGTACTGACCTCCATTCGTGGGGCTGCATATTCAAACGTGCAGGTTCTTCGGAAGATGAGTACTTGGTAGGATCTCGAGTCTACATTCCAACATGACTGCCTGTGGCACATGAAGATGATGAAGGCTCATTGCTGTTTTACTTTCCGCTGTGTTTATTCTGAATATTTTATTTGAGCTAGTCCATGTGACTATGCAATTTGTAAGGTTTTACTTTACCCTTTGGATCAACGATGTAGAAAATTGATACTATTGCAATGATTACTACATTTTTTAATGTGTGTGCTATCAGTGATCCCGGGAATAGCACTATACACAGGTATCTTGCCTTTATTAAAAGGTAGGGTGCTACATGTACTCAGAAAACCATAAAGAAGGTACTAACAAGTCTATCTAAAGAATTGTAAGAGAAGAAGAACAGTTTATCTTATGGATATAGCATGTGGAAGAGATTCAGTTTCTCTTGTGGATATAGCATGTGGAAGAGATTCAGTTTCTCTTCTGGATATAGCATCCCGACATCTCAGTTGATGGGGACGCTAAGAGGTTCCTATAACATCTCTATATCTTTATTGAAGAAGATACTTCAAAAGATACCCTATGAAATCTCTATATCTTTATTGAAGAAGATACTTCAAAAGAGTTCCTCTACATGAAACACTAGGATGGGGTAACCCAAGTACATAACTTTTCCTCTTCGATCATCTCCATATGGTCGACACAATCTTTCCCTTACCCTTCCGGTACTTCCACCACTTCCACACTTCCTTCTTGTAAAGCCATTTTTAAAACAAAACCCGACACAGCTAAGCAACGGCCATTCCAACCATCCATGACCGCAGACGCGGCTATTCGAATAGTTTTAACTCTGCAGAGTGTGCACACTTTTCCCCACAAGAACCGATAAATCCGCCGGGATCATCCCGGTGCATCATACGAAAGTATGTGAATCTCGGATAATCAGTCATAGTATTTCGCCTGTCTCCCTTGACATGAGTCCTTCCCTGCGGGCTTAACCTTCCCGGCACCCCGGCAGCATACCTCCCTTTGGAGCATATCTTCGGCGCGACGGCAGAAGACCCTCAGTAATCGTCCGGTTGTAGACAACTACAGTGTATTGCCTCCTCCAGAGCGCAACCCGGCGTCAGAGGTCACCGTGACCCTCCTAGAGAGTTGTGAAGGTGTCTCACGCCAATTTCAACAAACTACGGACTAAGCCCATGCCCACTTTGGATAGTGTGGTTGCGATGTTTGGTTGTTCTGGGCGAATACGTAGAACCATGTGTCGTTTTCTTGAAAACTCATGCAACACACACACACTTTCCACTTTCCAAACATCTTTGTCAAGATCATTTACTCTCATAAACCATACACTTGGGTAAGGTCAACTCATCCAAGGTTTTATCAAAAAAAATTACAACAAGGTAAAACCTTGAGGGGTTCCCAACCTAAAGTTTCATGAAGGGACTAATACTCCATCATGGCCGTAATGATGGTCATCATGCCAATGAGGGGTGGATAGTGGTGGAACTAAAAAGAGTTACACTTGCTTAAGGTAAGCATGTTCCTTGACAACATAAGAGGGGAAACACTTTCAGATTTGTGGTGTTAACCGACCATACTAAATGGAGTAAGGGTGACCAACACTATCAACAAGGGCGGATAGGTATACTCATCTCAATATGAGAGCACACCAAGAGTATGGTGGTGTTACCACTACACTATCAAGAGGGTAGAGGTGAATTGTCAAGGATTGTCACATACTTAAGGTAAGTATGTGAATCAACATGGTAGAATGGCATAGCCATGACCAACATACATTCCAACAAAACTAAGACAACCATATGGTGTGACCAAGAGGATCATCATGCTTAAAACCAAGCATACATTAACAAGAGATAAAGAACTAGCACACACATGATAAAGACACCACAAGGTGACCTCAATGGGAAACACAATATTCAGAGATCAATAGATGGCTTGCCTTGGTTGGCTTGTCCCTGGTCCTCTTCAAAACCTTCTCCAAATTCCTCCCCTTCAACTTCACCCTCGTTCGTATCTATCGTCGCAAAAGTAAATAACACATACAATCAACACATAGTTCAAGAATTAAGGGTCAAGTAAAACAAAGTAAAAATATGCAGGGCAGTGGTTTGACAATAACAAAACATAGGTTGGATATTTTTAAAATAAAGTGGTGGCAAAGGTTTGAATAATTCAAAGAGATTTAAAATACATCATTGCATGTGACACACATACATTCATAAACAGAGACAAATTTTCCAAAATAGTGACTAACAGTATTTTTCCTAAATATCCAGTAACAAAACAAGATTAACACAATTGGATTCATCTAAAAATATAAATCCTACAATTTTAGAAATAACAAATACCAAACAGTAACCAGAGAACATGTTTAATACACTAAAAATCGTACAAAACTCCTAAAAATACACGGCCAGTGGCATTGGAAAGACATTTTCATACTGGTTCTGCTGCAATTGGAATCACCCCATTTGGAAGTGCCAATCTCAAGTTATTAGAAAAACAGTGCTCAGATAATTTCAAATTTTATTAACCAATTTTAAATTTCAAAGGGAAATGATTTGGGCGGGAATCTCTAGGCCGTGCCAAGCGCACAGTGATGGGCCGGCCCAATGGGTTTTCTAGGTGGCGGGAAAAAAGAAAAATGGAAAAAGGCCGGGGCCCGGGGCGGGCCAGGCCATGCACGCCAGCGTGCCTGTATGGGCCATGCAGCCGTTGGATCAGGATCGAACGGCCAGGAGCCATCATGTCCACGAAGTGTGCGCGACGCTCGCCGGCGAGGAAGGAAGGAAGCGGCTCGGCGGCTTAACGGCGGCTAGTGGTAGCGTGGCGCGGTGCAGATGGATCGAGGGCGTGGCGAGGCTGCACGTAGACGTCCTGGCGGTGCTCCGACACGGTGTCTCCTCCTCGCGTGGCAACATCTGTGTGATGGGCGTCGTCGGTGCGTCGCCGTCATCTCGGGGCAGATCTGCGCGTCGAAGAGGGTAGGGTGGAGGGTTAGGTGCATGCAGGGGGTGATGGAGATGAAAGGGAGAAGAGAGGGCTTCAGCGTCGTGGCGGTGAGCGTCCACCTCCTCGACACGCCCACGGTGACCATGGCGTCGGCGTCTTCGGTGACAGTAGTGGCAGCGGCTCGAGCTGCCACTCGAGCAGCACGACGAGGAGGCAGGGAGTGGAGGTGAGTGTGGGGAGGGGTTGAAAGGGCGCGGTGGTGGTGGTTGAGTGCCTTTTATAGGCGAGGGGGCGGCAGAAGGGAAGCGGGCGGTGGCGTCGGCCAATGGACGGCCAAGGGCTGGCGTCACATGGTGGGGCCAAGGTGACGTCGCCAAGGTGGTGTCAGCGCGGGGAGGGTGCCGAGGCGACGCGCGAGCGATCGAGGTTGATGGCGCGCCGAGCGAGGCGTCGGCCATCATGACGCGGCCAGGCGTGCGCGCGCGTGTGTGGAGAGGCTAGGGTTTCGGCGGGAGAGGGGCTGGTGGTGTCTTGGGCCAGAAGAGAGGGGCAGTGGGCTAGGGTTGGGCCAGGGCAAGGAGAGAGGGGGTGGTGGTGTCCACGGCCCAAACAGAAAAGGAGGGAGGGAGAAAAAGAAAGAAATAAAAATAGAGTGGGAGGTGTCCCCCTTCTTGTCTCTCGGCCAGAGACAAAGAGAGAATAGAGACAGAGAGAAAGGAAAGGGCAGGGTTTAGAAATAGAGGGGGCCATGCCATAGTGCATGTGCCAAAATTTTGAAAAATAGTGCATGAGCACATGTGTTGGGGAAATTAGAGAGAAAGGTGGTGATGGTGATGGTGATGGTGTAACACTAGGTGATGGTGGGTCACCCAAAAATAAGAGGGGGAAGTGTTCTCTCTCATCTAGGAGTGATTTGAAAACTAGGGTTTTAATCCAGAGGGCAAATAAAGTGATGGAGTGTGCAAGAGGGAGGGGTAAACCCTTATGGTTCAACACAAAATGTCAACCAAGGTGCTAGGGTTTTGGTTTTCAAAAACACACCAAAACAATTCTACACGTCACCAAAGCTTGAATCTACTCTAAGCACAAAAACTAACACAAGAAATAAAAGTTTTTGTTGGCTCTAATTTTTCAAGTGTTGAAAATATGCAAGTTGTGAAATATGGGTTGTGACAGACCTTCCCCCCTTAAAAGAATCTCGTCCCGAGATTCCGCGGCTAAGAGCTTGAAGAAGTAAGGGAACTCCTTTCTGAGGTAGTCTTATCGTTCCCATGTTGCTTCCTCTTCAAAGGGATTACTCCACTGAACATTGAAGAACTTTATCTTCCTTCGACGGGTAACTCTCACGGCTTCTTCTAGAGTGCGAATGGGGTTCTCCCGGTAGGTCAAGTCGCGATTCAGATCGATAACACGACAGTCAATGTCCTTGAATACTTCGGGTTTGTTGGGCACTTGAAGACATCTTCGGAGTTGAGAGACATGGAAGACATCGTGGAACTCCAACAATTCAGGAGGTAATTCCAGTTGATAAGACACTTCACCTCGTCAACTTAACACTTTGAAAGGCCCAATGTACCTGGGTGCAAGCTTGCCCTTGACATGAAATCGTTTCATTCCCTTGAGTGGTGTGACTCGGAGATAGGCGAAATCTCCGGTGTTGAAAATCACTTCACGACGTTTGGTGTTGACGTAGCTCTTATGGAAAGATTGTGCAGCTTTTAAACGATCGCGGATGAGTTGGACTTGTTCTTCTGCTTCTCGGAGAACGTCGGGTCCAAACACGTGGCTTTCTCCCGTTTCAGACCAGTTGAGAGGGGTGCGACACTTGCGTCCATAAAGGGCTTCAAAAGGGGCCATCTGAAGGCTAGTCTGATAGCTATTGTTGTACGAGAATTCTGCGAAAGGTAAGCAGTCTTCCCATTTGGTTCCGTAGGCTAGAACGCAAGCACGTAACATATCCTCCAGTATCTGGTTCACACATTCAGTTTGTCCACCGGTCTGTGGATGATAAGCAGTGCTAAAGGAGAGTTTTGTTCCCAAGGCTTCGTGAAGCTTCTTCCATAATCGGGAAGTTAATTGAGTGCCTCGATCAGATACGATGGTCTTGGGTACACCATGAAGACTAACAATCCGAGAGATGTAGAGATCTGCTAGATCACGACCGTTATGTGTGGTCTTGACTGGGATGAAATGGGCAATTTTTATAAGACGATCTACAATTACCCATATAGAGTCGTGTCCACATTTGGATCTTGGAAGTCGGTGATGAAGTCCATTCCTACTTCATCCCATTTCCAGACGGGAATCTGTAAAGGTTGAAGAAGTCCAGCGGGGCGTTGGCGCTCTACCTTGACTTTCTGATAGACATCGCACCTAGCGATAAATGACGAGATGTCCCGCTTCATTCTGTGCCACCAGAAGGTATCCTTTAAGTCCTGGTACATCTTGGTTCCACCGGGGTGAATGGAATATGGGGTGTTATGGGCTTCCTCCATAATCAACAGTTTCAAGTCTGGAATACTCGGAACGCTGAGTGATACGTCTCAAACGTATCTATAATTTCTTATGTTCCATGCTACTTTTATGATGATACTTACATGTTTTATACACACTTTACATCGTTTTGATGCGTTTTCCGGAACTAACCTATTGACGAGATGCTGAAGGGCCGCTTCGTCGTTTTCTGCTGTTTTTGGTTTCAGAAATCCTAGTAAGGAAATATTCTCGAAATCGGACGAAATCAATGCCCAGCATCCTATTTTTCCACGAAGCTTCCAGAACACCCGAGAGCCAGCAGAGGAGGGCCACAGGGCCACCAGATGATAGGGTGGCGCGGCCAGGGCCTGGGCCGCGCCCCCCTATTGTGTCACCGCCTCGTCAGCCCTCCGACTCCGCCTCTTCGCCTATTTAAAGGTCCCTGACCTAAAACCTCAATACGGAAAAGCCACGGTACGAGAAACCTTCTAGAGCCGCCGCCATCGCGAAGCCAAGATCTAGGGGACAGGAGTCTCTGTTCCGGCACGCCGCCGGGACGGGGAAGTGCCCCCGGAAGGCTCCTCCATCGACACCACCGCCATCTTCATCAACGCTGCTTGTCTCCCATGAGGAGGGAGTAGTTCTCCATCGAGGCTAAGGGCTGTACCGGTAGCTATGTGGTTAATCTCTCTCCTATGTACTTCAATACAATGATCTCATGAGCTGCCTTACATGATTGAGATTCATATGAGTTTTGTATCACTATTCATCTATGTGTTACTCTAGTGATGTTATTAAAGTATTCTATTCCTCCTCCATGGTGTAATGGTGACAGTGTGTGCATCGTGTAGTACTTGGCGTAGGTTATGATTGTAATCTCTTGTAGATTATGAAGTTAATTATTGCTATGATAGTATTGATGTGATCTATTCCTCCTTCATAGTGTGATGGTGACAGTGTGCATGCTATGTTAGTACTTGGTGTAATTGCAATGATCTATCATGCACTCTAAGGTTATTTAAATATGAACATTGAATGTTGTGGAGCTTGTTAACTCCGGCATTGAGGTGCTCTTGTAGCCCTACGCAATTAGTGGTGTTCATCATCCAACAAGAGAGTGTAGAGTGGTTTTATTATGTGATCAATGTTGAGAGTGTCCACTAGTGAAAGTATGATCCCTAGGCCTTGTTTCTAAGCATCGAAACTCCGTCTATTTACTGTTCTGTTGCATGTTTACTCGCTGCCATATTTTATTCAGATTGCTATTACCACTCATATACATCCATACTACTTGTATTTCACTATCTCTTCGCCGAACTAGTGCACCTATACATCTGACAAGTGTATTAGGTGTGTTGGGGACACAAGAGACTTCTTGTATCGTGTTTGCAGGGTTGCTTGAGAGGAATATCTTTGACCTCTTCCTCCCTGAGTTCGATAAACCTTGGGTGATCCACTTAAGGGAAACTTGCTGCTGTTCTGCAAACCTCTGCTCTTGGAGGCCCAACACTGTCTACAAGAATAGAAGCACCCGTAGACATCAAGAACTTTTCTGGCGCCGTTGCCGGGGAGGAAAGGTAAAAGGCACTCATACTCCGGTCCTAGGTAAAAGTACTTTTCTGTTGTCGTTGTGTGTGTGCTCGAAGCTATTTCCTTTAGATCCTGCAATTGCATTTTTTTGTTTCTTGTTAAACACTAGTAAGGCATAATGGAAAACATTTGTGAGCTTTTTGTACTATTTCCTGAGTCAAGACATGAATGGTTTAATGCGAAAATTAAAAAACCTATGGAACCTTATTTGCATGCTGGTAGTAATATTAGTATGAACGCTTTGAACACCATTGTTGATAATGATATAGAAAGTTCTAAGCTTGGGGAAGCTGGTTTTCATGATCTTTTTAGTCCCCCAAGCATTGAGGAGAAATTTTCTTTGATGATACTTTGCCTCCTATTTATGATGATTATAATGATAGTGGTCTTTTGGTGCCGCCTACTATGGAGAGTAAATCTTATTATGATTATACTATGCCTCCTACACTTGATGAGAATAATAATGATAGCTACTTTGTTGAATTTGCTCCCACTACAACTAATGAAATTGATTATGCTTATGTGGAGAGTAATAATTTTATGCATGGGACTCATGATAAGAATGCTTTATGTGATAGTTATATTGTTGAGTTTGCTCATTATACTACTGAAAGTTATTATGAGAGAGGAAAATATGGTTGTAGAAATTTTCATGTTACTAAAACACCTCTCTATATGCTGAAAATCTTGAAGTTGCGCTTGTCTAGTTTTCCTATGGGTTATTTACAAGATTCCTATGCATAGGAAGCATGTTAGGCTTAAATTTGTTTTTAATTTGCTTCTTGATGCTCTCTTTTGCTTCAACTCTTATTTCTTGGGAGTGCATCATTAAAACTGCTGAGCCCATCTTAATGGCTATAAAGAAAGCACTTCTTGGGAGATAACCCATGTGTTTATTTTACTACAGCACTTTGTTTTATATTTGAGTCTTGGAAGTTTTTACTACTGTAGCAACCTCTCCTTATCTTATTTTATTGCATTTGTTGTGCCAAGTAAAGTCTTTGATAGTAAGGTTCATACTAGATTTGGATTACTGCGCAGAAACATGATTTCTTGCTCGTCACGAATTTGGGCGAGTGTTCTCGTAGGTAACTCGGAAAAATCTGCCAATTTACGTGCGTGATCCTAAGATATGTACGCAACTTTCATTAAATTTGGGCATTTTCATCCGAGCAAGTCCGGTGCCTCTTTAAAATTCTTCTTTACGGATCGTTCTGTTTTGACAGATTCTGCCTTTTATTTCGCATTGCCTCTTTTGCTGTGTTGGATGGATTTCTTTGTTCCATTACCTTCCAGTAGCTTTGAGCAATGTCCAGAAGTGTTAAGAATGATTGTGTCACCTCTGAACATGTGAATTTCTCATTATGTACTAACCCTCTAACGAGTTTGTTTTGAGTTTGGTGTGGAGGAAGTTTTCAAGGGTCAAGAGAGGAGGATGATACAATATGATCAAGAAGAGTGAAAGCTCTAAGCTTGGGGATGCCCCCGTGGTTCATCCCTGCATATTTTAAGAAGACTCAAGCATCTAAGCTTGGGGATGCCCAAGGCATCCCCTTCTTCATCGACAACTTATCAGGTTTCTTCTCTTAAAACTATATTTTTATTCGGTCACATCTTATGTGCTTTACTTGGAGCGTCTGTGTGCTTTTATTTTTGTTTTGTTATTTTCATCCTCTGAATAAATTCATGCTTGTGTGGGAGAGAGACACGCTCCGCTGGTTCATATGAACACATGTGTTCTTAGCTTTACTTTTAATGTTCATGGTGAAGGTTGAAACTGCTTCGTTAATTGTTATATGGTTGGAAACAGAAAATGCCGCATGTGGTAAATGGTATAATGTCTTGAATAATTTGATACTTGGCAATTGTTGTGCTCATATAGATCATGTTTAAGCTCTTACATCATGTACCTTGTACCCATTAATGAAGAACTACATAGAGCTTGTTAAAATTTGGTTTGCATGATTAGTTTCTCTAGAGTCTAGATATTTTATGGTTAAGGTGTTTGAACAACAAGGAGACGATGTAAAGTCTTATAATGCTTACAATATGTTCATATGTGAGTCTTGCTGCACCGTTTTATACTTGAGTTTGCTTCAAACAACCTTGCTAGCCTAGCCTTGTATTGAGAGGAATTCTTCTCGTGCATCCAAATCCTTGAGCCAAAAACTATGCCATTTGTGTCCACCATACCTACCTACCACATGGTATTTCTCTGCCATTCCAAAGTAAATTACTTCATGTGCTACCTTTAAACAATTCAAAACTTTATTACTCCTTATTTGTGTCAATGTTTTATAGCTCATGAGGAAGTATGTGGTGTTTTGTCTTTCAATCTTGTTGGGCAGCTTTCACCAATGGACTAGTGGCGTCATCCGCTTATCCAATAATTTTGCAAAAAGAGCTGGCGCGGGGTTCCCAGCCCCCAATTAATCAACCTTCATTAATAATTCTCTTCATATGTTTTGCTCTGATTCATCAGTAAGCAACTTAATTTTGCCAATAGACACTCCTTCATGGTATGTGAATGTTGGAAGACACCCGAGGATTCGGTTAGCCATGGCTTGTGTAAGCAAAAGGTTGGGAGGAGTGTCAACCATAAATAAAAC
This sequence comes from Lolium rigidum, assembly GCF_022539505.1. Lineage (NCBI taxonomy): Eukaryota > Viridiplantae > Streptophyta > Magnoliopsida > Poales > Poaceae > Lolium > Lolium rigidum. The sequence continues at coordinate 5,895 of NW_025901012.1, read as the reverse complement.
TAAAATACATATGTAAACAAAAGAGAAGAGGGACGATCTACCTTGCTGGTAGAGATAACGTCCTTCATGGGAGCCGCTCTTGAAAGTCTGGTTGATGAGGTAGTTAGAGTGCCCACTACCATTCGTTGACAACAACAAACACCTCTCAAAACTTTACTTTTATGCTCTCTATATGATTTCAAAACTTAAAAAGCTCTAGCACATGATTTAATCCCTGCTTCCCTCTGCGAAGGGCCTATCTTCTACTTTATTGTTGAGTCAGTTTACCTACTTCTTTCAATCTTAGAAGCAAACACTTGTGTCAACTGTGTGGATTGATTCTTACATGTTTACTTATTGCACTTGTTATATTGCTTTATGTTGACAACTATCCATGAGATATACATGTTACAAGTTGAAAGCAATTGCTGAAACTTAATCATCCTTTGTGTTGCTTCAATGCCTTTTACTAAGAATCTATTGCTTTATGAGTAACTCTTATGCAAGTCTTATTGATGCTTGTCTTGAAAGTACTATTCATGAAAAGTCTTTGCTATATGATTCATTTGTTTACTCATTATCTTCACCATTGCTTTGAATCGCTGCATTCATCTCATATGCTTTACAATAGTATTGATCAAGATTATGATAGCATGTCACTTCGAAATTATCCTTGTTATCGTTTACCTACTCGAGGGCGAGTAGGAACTAAGCTTGGGGATGCTTGATACGTCTCAAACGTATCTATAATTTCTTATGTTCCATGCTACTTTTATGATGATACTTACATGTTTTATACACACTTTACATCGTTTTGATGCGTTTTCCGGAACTAACCTATTGACGAGATGCCGAAGGGCCAGTTGCTATTTTCTCGCTGTTTTTGGTTTCGAAATCCTAGTAAGGAAATATTCTCGGAATCGGACGAAATCAATGCCCGAGCATCCTATTTTTCCACGAATCTTCCGGAACACCCGAGAGCCGGCAGAGGAGGGCCACGGGGCCACCGGATGACGGGGTGGCGCGGCCGGGGCCCGGGCCGCGCCCCTATTGTGTCACCGCCTAGTCAGCCCTCCGACTCCGCCTCTTCGCCTATTTAAAGGTCCCTGACCTAAAACCTCGATACGGAAAAGCCACGGTACGAGAAACCTTCCAGAGCCGCCGCCATCGCCAAGCCAAGATCTGGGGGACAGGAGTCTCTATTCCGGCACGCCGCCTGGACGGGGAAGTGCCCCCGGAAGGCTCCTCCATCGACACCACCGCCATCTTCATCAACGCCGCTGTCTCCCATGAGGAGGGAGTAGTTCTCCATCGAGGCTAAGGGCTGTACCAGTAGCTATGTGGTTAATCTCTCTCCTATGTACTTCAATACAATGATCTCATGAGCTGCCTTACATGATTGAGATTCATATGAGTTTTGTATCACTATTCATCTATGTGTTACTCTAGTGATGTTATTAAAGTAGTCTATTCCTCCTCCATGGTGTACTCGGTGACGAGTGTGTGCATCGTGTAGTACTTGGCGTAGGTTATGATTGTAATCTCTTGTAGATTATGAAGTTAATTATTGCTATGATAGTATTGATGTGATCTATTCCTCCTTCATAGTGTGATGGTGACGAGTGTGCATGCTATGTTAGTACTTGGTGTAATTGCAATGATCTATCATGCACTCTAAGGTTATTTAAATATGAACATTGAATGTTGTGGAGCTTGTTAACTCCGGCATTGAGGTGCTCTTGTAGCCCTACGCAATTAGTGGTGTTCATCATCCAACAAGAGAGTGTAGAGTGGTTTTATTATGTGATCAATGTTGAGAGTGTCCACTAGTGAAAGTATGATCCCTAGGCCTTGTTTCTAAGCATCGAAACTCCGTTTATTTATCGTTCCGTTGCATGTTTACTCGCTGCCATATTTTATTCAGATTTCTATTACCACTCATATACATCCATACTACTTGTATTTCACTATCTCTTCGCCGAACTAGTGCACCTATACATCTGACAAGTGTATTAGGTGTGTTGGGGACACAAGAGACTTCTTGTATCGTGTTTGCAGGGTTGCTTGAGAGGAATATCTTTGACCTCTTCCTCCCTGAGTTCGATAAACCTTGGGTGATCCATTTAAGGGAAACTTGCTGCTGTTCTACAAACCTCTGCTCTTGGAGGCCCAACACTGTCTACAAGAATAGAAGCACCTGTAGACATCACTGAGACGTCCGTTGTACCACAAAACTCCCTCTGTGTCTATGGAGAATCCAGCTGCTTCTTCCTTGTCCATACGATGTTTGATACCTTCAATACTTTCATGGCCTTTCTGCGCTTCCTTGATTTGATCCTACAATGTAGGCTTAACCTCCATTGCGGCTAAGAATCCATGGCTGACCAATAGAAAACCAAATTCTTCAAATTCCTGATATAACATTGGATGTTCAATCTTCAAACGGGTATTTATAGAGCAAGGTTCTCTACTAAGGGCGTCGGCGACTACGTTCGCCTTTCCAGGGTGATAGTGGATACTGAGATCATAATCTTTTATCAACTCGATCCATCTCCTTTGTCGCATACTCAACTCCTTCTGAGTGAACATATATTTGAGACTCTTGTGATCTGTATAGATATCACACAGGTTTCCGATAAGATAGTGACGCCATGTCTTTAGAGCATGAACTACGGCAACTAACTCAAGGTCATGAGTTGGGTAGTTCACCTCGTGGGGTCGAAGTTGTTGGGACAGGTAAGCGATGACTTTTCCTTCTTGCATCAGAACACTACCAAGTCCAAGCTTGGAAGCGTCGCAATAGATTACCAAGTCTTTGGTGATGTCAGGCATGGTCAAGATGGGAGTAGACACTAGTCGTTTCTTGAGTTCCTGGAAACTTTCTTCATACTTTTTTCCGTCCATTCAAACTTCTTTCCCTTCTTGAGTAATAGGGTCATGGGTTTCGCGATGCTTGAGAATCCTTCAACGAATTTGCGGTAGTACCCCGCCAATCCGAGAAAAGACCTCACTTCGGTGGGGTTGGTAGGTGGTTTTCTATCCATGACGGATTTGATCAGAGAGGGGTCGACAGAAACTCCTCCAGCAGATAGGACATGGCCAAGAAATCCAACTTCCTTGAGCCAAACCTGGCACTTGCTAAACTTAGCATAGAGTTGATGCTCTCTCAGGGTTCCCAAAACAAGTCTCGGATGCTCTTCATGCTCTTCTTCGGTCTTGGAGTAAACGAGAATGTCATCAATGAATACTACGACAAATTTGTCGAGGTACTCCATGAAGACTTTGTTCATGAGGTTCATGAAGTAGGCTGGGGCATTGGTAAGTCCGAAGGACATTACGGTGTACTGATACAGTCCGTAACGGGTGGTGAAAGCAGTCTTGGGGATGTCCCACTCTCTTACTTTGAGTTGATGGTATCCGGTAGGGAGATCAATTTTGGAGAAGACTCGGGTTCCATTCATCTGATCGAAAAGATCTTCAATCTTAGGAAGGGGATACTTGTTTTTAATGGTCACATCGTTGAGCTTCCGGTAATCCACACAAAGGCGAATAGTACCGTCTCGCTTGTCCACGAAGATCATGGGTGATCCCCATGGTGAAGCACTAGGTCGGATCAGACCTTTGCTCAACATGTCGGCCAACTGTTTATTTAGTTCAATCAGCTCTTGTGGGTTCATGCGGTAGGGTCGTTGGGCGATTGGTGCGGTTCCAGGGATTAGCTCGATGATAAACTCGATATCCCGATCCGGGGGCATACCAGGCAACTCTTCTGGAAATACATCCGGATATTCACACACGATTGGGACTTGGTCGATGGGTGATCCGGAGATACTCTTCTTGTAGAAGGCTTTAGACGAGTGAACAGTGGCGGTGTATTTTAATGGGATTCCACCACTATTGGTTAGCGTTATGGATTTTCTAACACAATCAATGTGCCCTTGATACTTGGTCATCCAGTTCATTCCAAGTATCACTTCTAAACCTTTAGCTCCCAGAACTATAAGTTCGGCTTGGAAAGGTACTCCTTGGATAATTATGGGAACTTGTTTGCAAGATAAACGGGTTTTAGCAGTGGCTCCAGGGATCTGGACTATCATGAGTCAGCTCATAAGGGTAGGTGTCATCCCACTTTTCTTAAAGAAAGGTTCGGTAACGAAAGAATGCGATGGAGTGGAGTGGACTAGGAATGTACCCATCACGATGTCGGGGGTATCCTTAGCTTCCTCTGCATTGACATGGTTCAGATGCCCCTAGCAGTGTTAGCCTGCTTTTTGATAGGGAGTTTCTTGCCAGATGCAGCACGGGCTTGGCCTTGATTGGGCTTGGGTGCATTGTTGCGCTGAGGTCCCATCTTGGTCGGGCACTCACGGGAAAAGTGTGCAGGCTTGCCGCAAGAGAAACAGCCATCTCCGAGAGTGCGAGCTGTGGGATTGGGGCGAGGGTTGTTCTTGTAACCTCCTCCCGAACGTTGTTGCATCGGTCGGCGATTGGGGTTGTAGTTGTTGGGGCAGTAAGCTGGAGAAGATGATGGGGTTCTCTGGGTCTGATGTGAAGGCCTTGATGGGGGTGGGCTGCGGAACTTGGGGTTACTTGGTCCACTCTTCTGTTGTTGCATCTTGCGCTTCTTGGTTTCATAAGCAGCCTTGCACTTGGATCCACCATGATGGCGGCATCCACAAGCGCCTCCAAGTCAGGATAAGGAACAACCACGAGGATACTCTGGATCTCCTCGTGCAGACCATTCAGGAAACGGTCGTGCTTCTTCTCATCAGTATCAGTGTCTTGAGGGGCATACCTCGCCAAGGTGTTAAACTTGTCGAGATACTCAACCACGTTGGAGTTGTTCTGTTTCAGATTGAAGAACTCATCACGCTTCATCTTGATCAGTCCCGTAGGGATGTGAGCCTTGCGGAACTTAGCGGTGAACTCTTCCCAGTTGATGACGTGGTCGGGGGCTTGCATAGCTTTGACGTTCCCCCACCATGCTCTGGCAGGTCCAGAGAGAAAGTAGGTGGCTAGAAGCACCTTCTCATGCTCTCCAACTGCAGCTACCTCCAGGTTGTTCTCAATGGTGCGGAGCCAGTCGTTCGCATCGAGAGGTGCAGTGCACATAGAGAACACGGGTGGATTGGTGTTTTGAAAGTCCCTAAGACGAGATCTTGGCGCTTCGTCACCATTTCCTCCTTCATCCTCATTGTTACGGTTTCCCGTGGCGATCTGGGCGATTTGCCTAAGTGCCGCAATGTTGGCTTGGCTTTCTGCGCGGGCTGCTTGGTGATCCTCCATCATGAGGCGTAGGATCTGAGCCATGTTGGGATCTGGTGGGGGTGGAGCGTTTTCAGAACCGGAACCTCCACGCCGAGTGTCTACCATCTGATGAGATAAGAGTGTGAGACACAAGGGAACTCCGGTAGGCAAGTCTTTTCCAAGGGGGAGGGTATGCAATGCATGAAAAGAAAACTTGTTGAAAGAGAAACTTGAAGAAGCAGTAAACACACAAAAATACTAGCATAACCATAGCATAGATGCTACCAAAAGGACATAGTTCACAACCATAAAAAAGTCACACGAGGACCGACATAGTACGGCGTGCTACAACGGGGACAACATAACATAACATAAGTCTCGGTGGTGCACATCTAGAAGTCGTCAAGGACAATAGTGGTGTCCTTGAAAGGGGGCTCCTCGGGGTCTTCCTCATCATCATCCGCAGTGGCATCAACAATGCGGAGGGGCTCGGGGTATGCATCTGGTTTCAATATACCACCCAATGCTTAGTCTGTGTTGAACTTCACGAGCTAAGAACTTTGAAATTGGTAATTCAAATTTTTATATATTTCCCATCTAATTTTAATCATCGTATAAATTGGTTGAATTCTACGGGGTCGTGCGCCAAGGCGCACATCTAAATCTAGT
>NW_025901011.1:0-52865 GCF_022539505.1 Lolium rigidum | reverse complement strand
CTTCTACAATTGGGGCTGGGGTTGTGCCATTGCTCTCCGGTTCACGTTCTGCATCCGGTGCTTGCAAATAGGATACTGCCAGCAGTGCTCTTCTTCTTCATATACATGATAGAAAAATTAAACAATTAAAAGCTTGCATCTAACAGTAATTGCATCTAATAAATCATATCTGCTAGTATAAGCTGGGCGTTTACAGAAAAATTTGCCAAGTACAGACAAATTGGCTGGATATATACAGTATACAAAGATTGCAAACAACTACTATAATGGTACTGCTATTGCTAGGTGCTAATCTGCTAGCAGGCGTCCTGGCCGAAATCAGTGACTAGAATTAGGGATTCCCCTAGACGGCTAATCTAACGCGTAGCAGGCTAATCTCACACCAATAAAATATTATAGAGGCCTAGAAAATTAAGGATTAGGGGAATCACACACCGATCAGGATCAGTCCAGAATTAGGGATCAAGGGTACCTGGATGCTGACCGTTGTTGTCGCGCCGTCGCGGTCGCCTGCCTGCTCCGCTGCCGCTAGCTGTTGGCCGCTGGTCCACCGCTTTCCTGCTAGCCGCCGGCTCGCCGCCGTCTCTCGCCTAGGGCTGCCGTTGTGCCGCCCTGCCACCCGCCTGCTGTGCTGTGTGTACGAGATTGCGATTGGGTTCGACCGGTTCCTGGCCTGGACGCTTGGTGCGAGCGATGAGGAGCAGTCCCTAGTTGGGCTTCTGTAATCTGTATGGGGTATGGGCTAAACAGTATTTTCTCAAATTCTTTGGTATTCAGGTGAATACAGTAGAATACCCAGCGTCGCCGATGCTCGCCACCATCCCCTTTGGATCCGCCTCTGCAGATATGTGATGACATTGAACATGACTACATGAGGATATCCTAGGCCAGGGGAGGAAAAAAGGATGCATCAACGAGGACGGCATGGTCTAAGAGGCCGTGCGGTGATGGCATTGTGGCTTCGCGGATCGGCCTGAGATGCCACCGGCAGCATAACGCTTGGTCTGCGAGACGCTCCGACACGGTAGCCGAATGGATCTGACAGAGGAGAGAAGACCCGGGGGAGAAGAGGCGGCACTGACCTGCAATCAAATAGAATACGCCGAATCGCCCGCCGGCCGCCGCCACAAGTGTGCAGATCTTCGCTTGAGCTCTTGTTGAAGAAGCGACCCACGACTCCGGATAGGGAGGTGCGGAGATGGGAGATGCGGACATTTAGCGGAAGTTACGATAAATCTTTTTTGTTTACATTTTAAGTAACCCATTTCACGGTTTAGTTTCCATGAGACGTGGGGTCAATAAACTAATACCATGCCATCTAGAACTTCTTGGATTTAAAATATGAGAACAACGCTTAGTAAACGCAGAAAAAATCGGAGGGAACGCAAAAATGGAGAGGAGAAATGGAGGGAAAGGGGAATACAAGGGAAAAAAGCGGAGGGAGATGAAAATAGTTCCAATCCCCACAATTAGGTCGTGCACATGTATATTCATTTTTGTCAAAATTAATTAAAGCAGCTGAAATTAAGTAGGCGTTCTTACATAATATGCAGTTTACTCTTTCCAAAGCGGAATGCAAAATTTGTAAATCTAAAACAGAAATTGACTAGTTGGTAAGCTTTATCATGTTCAAGATCAAAGGGCAAAAACCCAGTTGGTAAGGTGATCTCATTATGCATACCAATTTAGTATTGGCGTGTCCCAACGCATAGAATGCAACGCATGGAATTCGTTGTCACTTATATAGTCCGCAACGGATGGACTTACCAACGCAATTATCCGTAGCTATGTCAGTATTTTGCAGCGCATTTTTAAAGCGTTGCAAAGTATGCGATGCCATATGGGGGGGCTTGTTGTAGTGGACCAATCATCTTGTTATAAAATTTCTAACAGTGGGTTTGTGATGAGGACATCACAACCTCCGATTTGAAGGCATATCTTGGTGAAAAACATGAGACTACGTCAAGAACGACTTCAATTCAAAAAGGGGAGGATGATGAGGACATCTCTATGATAGATATAACCAATACTCCTACAACCACATCTCAGGTACATTCGTTACTAGGAATCCTTCCTGATATATATGAGAATATGATGCTGCCTAAATCAAATGTATTTGTATTATTTAGGAATGGATCTAGCATGGTCGCCGAGAATTGGATTAGGAACATGCATGGAGATGGCTGCAGACCTGCAAGGATTCAGGATGGCGTTGCAAGCGAGGATTTCAGAACATTGAAGCCACCATAGTGAAGCAACGATGCTTGGATGAATTATACAAGTTACTCCATCATAAAATTCGTCCAAAGAGTTATTTGTGGTGTTGCGTCACCTTATTTAATGGGCCAGGCCCATGTATTTTTGGATTAGGTATTTTAGGGGATTTTAAGAGGCCATATAAGTGGAGGAAGGCCCGTTTAGGGGTGTTTTTGGCCAACCCTAGCTGGTTGGACGAAAATCCCTTGACTTCCCCCATATATATCCCTCTGTAGCCGTCATTAGAACTTGGATTTTGATTAGATTAAAAGTTAGCCATCGCTGCAACTCTCGTGTACTTCTTTTGAGGCCAACGCCCAGAACAAGACCGCCTATTCGGAATCCCACCATTATCAATCAAGCTTTCATCTCTATTCGCAATATTCTGATTGCATCTTTAGTTCTTACTTGTTCTCGATTTCAGGTAGGAATTAAGACCCTTGTCGGTCGGCCCGATCGTGCTCCCACAAGATCAGTAACTCCCGGAGATTGTCCTAGCGATTGCATTGGCGCACGAGCTTTGCACGTGTAGTCGGATCGTCAAGCACGAACTCCACCAACAAATCGATTTATCCCCATCTCATCAAAAGATCGGACACCTTTGCCCTATCAGAGGCGAAGAGGTACGTGGGCGTGTTTGGGCCGTGTTGGGCTGGTGCTGAGGGGCTGCTGGTGGGCTGCCACGGCCAGGTGAGGTCCAGGTAAGGTTTTTCTCCCCTTTTCTTTTTCTGTTTTCATTTTCTATTTTCAATTCTGTTTTATAATTCAAATTTGAATGCTTTTCTATTTTGCGGGTATTTGATAATTTGAATTTCATTAGGACTAAATAAAGGGTCACTGTATTCCTGAATTATTCTTGAATAAACATTTAATATATGTGAGCTTTATTGCAAATTTTCATTAAGCATGATTTGGTGCACAAATTTTAATTTCCTTTTTCTTGTGACTCAAATCTGTTTGGAATTAATAGAGTTGATAATTTCAACTCATAGTATTCCGGAGGTTGTTATTAAGATTTGGTTTCTATTTGAGGAGTGGATGACTTACATATGATTTTATGTGAGCACCAATGTATTAGGGTTTTATAATTTCTATTACAACCCCCTTTTAAGGTTAATACTATCATTATCTTTGAAAATATCTAAGTAGGTATTGTTTCCATCATGGTTGATCTTGGTTACAAAGATGAGTGGTTGATCACCACACATGGGTTTAATCATGGGGTTTAGCACTAAGTGTTTCTTATGTTCCATAATTATGCATAAGTTTTAATTAGTGAGCAATTCTAGGGTTCTAATTGTATTCATCTAATGGAAATTGGTTTGAATCTCAATTATGCATGGTCTAAGTTTATAATTGTGATCACCCAAGTGATACACAGACAAGAATTGAGGTATGGTTTAGGGTTTTACTTGTGATCATCAAGTAATTCACAAGTTAGTTGGAAATATGGGTATAGGTTCTATATGTGGTTTAACACTATATTACTTATGCTAGGGTGGCTCTTCCTCACCACTCATAGGATGATTCAATCGAAGATCATTTAGGAATGATGATGTGATTATCTAAATATGTGGTTTGCCTAAGAATTCTACCATGCTACCTTCTGTAGCTTGTTCTTCAGGAAATCTGATGAGCCTGCCTCTTGTGGTATTCCTCCACCTCCTAGCTGCTTCATCTTGGTCCTATCTAAATTATGGAGTGGCCCAACTCTTTGGTTTGCTTGTATCATGGTACAAGATAATGAAATGGGTGAGGTAGAGGGTTCCTTTTATAGGCTTGGGCATTCTCTAGTATCATGACACATAGGTGAGTGACTCATGTTTTTATTTGATGAGTAATGTGCTTGGTTGTCATGTCTCATCCATAGTAATCCTTTAAGCATGAGGTGGCATAACTTAGGATTCAAGTTATGTAGATTTTCATCCTATGTGGCATGGGTATTATCCTCTCATGTGATTTGTTTTTGGATAGCCAAGTGGCTTTTATTACTAAATATATTGTGAATGATTTTATTCTTGTGGGTGAGTCATTATATCATATTTGATTGTATTTCTATTATAATTGCGATCTAAATGTCAAGAATAAGAATTATACCCCAATTTTGAATGATGATGTTTGATTTCACCAAGGCATGATCACATGAGCTTCAAAATAAGCATAGTTTATTTTATACAAATAGTTTGAACTATAATTCGTAATGTAAACGAATTTAGTTTCGTGATAATCCACATATTTAATAAGTTATGATTAAAAATCAGAATGTGTGGCTTTTATGCACTTAGATCCTTGGGTTTTACCATATTTGGTAATAAGTTTTAAAGTGAATTCAATTATACCTCAAGGTAGTTGCTCAACTTTTAAGTGTTAATAATTTAGAGTTTGTTTCTTATCTCTTTGATGGGTATAAACCTCTCCCATCTCTAGGGTTTAATTATAAGCTTGTGTTGGTGTTAAATTCAAAGGTTTGGTCCAAGAAATACCATGTTATGATCTTTAATAAGATCAAGTAGTTGATCCTTGATTAATAGGTTCTTGTGTTGGTTTTAATTCCATTTGATCTAATCCCTTAGATCAAATCATATCTACCCATAACAAGGTTTTAGCAAAGTCACATTGAGGTTTATAGCACTGGACTTGATGAGCTACTTCAATTCCACCAAGGTCAGGTGAAACTTCAGTTACTGTGACGGTTTCACTTTAAAACGCGAAAATTCCTGAGATTTTCTATGCATGAATGCAATGCACACATCTGTTTCCTCTATTTTTGTAACCCCGAATACTGGGATATTACAGTCTCTACCCCTTAAACTAAACTTCGTCCTCGAAGTTTGAACTCTCTCACGTTTCGGAGTGTGGTTCTGACTTGTGCAGACAACGAATTTTCTCGAACTCCGTATTGATCTTACTGGATATCATTGAATATATCCCTTGTCCAGATTATTCCTGGAATCCATTGGTGTCTGTCATTAAACACATATTACTTCCTTTACTTCCATGATTTCCTCCAATATTATAAGCTTGTTTCCTTTCTCATTGAAGATTCAAAGATTGGGACAATTTCTGGTGTTGATAGACTTTTTTTGGATAACATACTCCTAATTGGTTATCTAAAAACTTGATTCTACAAGATTTATTTAAGGTAGGATTTGTTTCCCATTACCAGCTAAAACTATAGTAATGGTACTTAGTAAGGTATTTACCATTAGAATGGTCTTAATGGTTTCTTTCCCCAAGAATGGATTAGACTCATTTAGTCTATCCAATCATGGATTATAGTTGATTCCTACAACTATTTTGGTTCTTTTAGGTTCCATGAAAGGAATCTTTCAATTAGTCATTAGTTTTGGTATGGTAAAACTCCTTAGGTCTTTGGCCTTCTTGAGCTATATTTGGCCTCCGATATTTCCTTCGTCCAACTTCATTAATTTTCGCTTAATTGAGCTTTCGTACTTCTGAGTAAATATTACTCACTTTATCAAGCTATTGTCCAATTCTTACTTCCTAGAGGTATAAACCTCGGCTTCTGGTCTGCCATCCTTCTGAAAGTAGTGTTCAACAATCTTATGAAAATAAGATCAAACTTCCTCTCAGTTCAGACCTTCTTCTTCTATCTTGCTCAAAATATTGAGTCTTGATACATCCAACTCAATCTTTACTCTACTCCTTGGAGTTTTCTTATGATCTTCAACTCCTTTTCTTCCAACCATTGGACTTATGGTTAGAATATTGATCTGAGTCAAGCTTGTTGTTTGTATTCTTCTAAGATTTCGCGAAGAATCTTTGGGGTGTATCCACACAATTGTGGACATCCATTATGAATCCTTCGACTAAATAATTTTGGGTCTAGCTATTTGGCTGGCGAGATTTTATTTGTTCTCAACTTTTTGTTACAAATAATCAAATGGTGGACTACTTGATACCAACTGTGGCTATTTGTTATCTAAAAGTGGACTCTATTTAAGTTTTGACCAATTGGTCGGGACATTTCCTATTCTATTTTTCAGTATTGATCCTATACCAATTGCGGTCTTCTTATATCCGCTATGGTTTCATATATCATCTTCCTTCCTTCAGCGTTTATGTTGCAAGAAAACCACTAGATGACACTATGAATATAGTATCCTAAGTGATTTCTCATGCATTCCCTCTTCCATAATGACTATCGTTCTACTTCTACTTCTCCATAATTACCAGATTTCTCACCTTCATGCTTTTTCCATACTAAAGTACTCCTCTGTTGAGGTTAAGCATGAGTTTAGATTAATACTTCCTTCAGAATATGGTGGTTGCTTCCTGATGACCCACAAGTATAGGGGGTGTATCATAGTATCTTCGATAAGTAAGAATGTCGATCCCAACGAGGAGCAGAAGGTGTTGACAAGCAGTTTCGATGAAGGATTCACTGTAAATGCTCACAGACAAGTATTCAGGGGGTTTTGATGTAACGGATGAATAAAGTACGAGTAAGTAAAGTGCGAGAGTAATAATTGCAGCGAGTGGCCCAATCCTTTTTAGCACAAAGGACAAGCCGGTTTGTTTACTTATAATAACCAAACGTTCTCGAGGACACACGGGATTTTAGTCTAGTGCTTTCGCTACATACGGCTAATTAATCTTCATTGTTTTGATAAGTGTTGTGTGGGTGAACCTATGCTAATGTACCGCCCTTCCTAGGACTAATACATACTTGTGATTATACCCCTTGCAAGCATCCGCAACTACAAGAAAGTAATTAAGATAAATCTAACCACAGCCTTAAACTCTGAGATCCTGCTATCCATCCTGCATCGATATACCAACGGGGGCTCAGGTTTCTGTCACTCCGGCAACCCCGCAATTGGCAAACGAGTACAAAATGCATTCCCCTAGGCCCATAAAGGTGAAGTGTCGTGTAGTCGACATTCACACGACACCACTAGAAGAATAACACCACAACTTAAATATCATAACATTGAATATTACTCAACCATACTTCACTACTAACATTTAGACTTCACCCATGTCCTCAAGAACTAAACGAACTACTCACGAGACATCATATGGAACATGATCAGAGGTGATATGATGATGAATAACAATCTGAACAGAAACCTTGGTTCAATGGTTTCACTCAATAGCATCAATAACAAGTAGAAATCAACACCGGGAGAGTTTCCCCTATCAAACAATCAAGATCAAACCCAAATTGTTACAGCGGTGACGGCGTGCAGCGGTGGAGACGGCGGTGATGATGATGAAGATGATGATGATGGTGATGGAGATGATGTCCAGCTCAATGACGGTGACGATGGCGTCGATTCCCCTCTCCGGGAGGGAATTTCCCCGGCGGATCTCAGCCTGCCGGAGAGCTCTTTTCTCTCTGGTGTTCTCCGCCCCGCAGAGGCGGCTGTGGCTCTTCGCGATGTACCCCTGGAGCTTAGGTTTTCGGGACGAAGGCGTACGCGAAGAAAAGGAGGCGAGAGGGGGCTGTGGGCCCCCTCCTCACAGGGCGGCGCAGCCAGGCCTTGGGCCGCGCCGGCCTATGGGGTGGGCCCACCTCGGGCCCCCTCGGCTCCCCCTTCTGGCTCCCTTCGTCTTCTGGAAAAATAGGATTTTTCATATAATTTCCGTCAACTGTTGATCTTCCGAAATATTGCATTCTGATGGCGCTTTTTCCAGCAGAATCCTGACTCCGGTGCGCGATCCTCCAATAATCATGAAACATGCAAAATAGATGAAATAACATAAGTATTATCTCCAAATATGAAATATACCAATGAATAACAGCAAATTATGATATAAAATAGTGATGCAAAATGGACGTATCAACTCCCCCAAGCTTAGACTTCGCTTGTCCCCAAGCGAAACTGAACTCGGTAAACAAGACCACATGTTTATGGAGTGAAGAGTCGATAAATAAAATACGGACAAGAAGCATCATATTCATTCACACAAGACATTCTAGTAAACAACTTCCTCATATGATTCAACTTGAAACTAGTAGAAGGTAATCACAAATAAAGGTGCATAAGGAATCATAATTGGTGATGGCAAACTTTGTTCTTGGTCAGAGAACAGTTAACAGATTATACTTATCTATTGAGCAGCGCTCTCATATTAAAGCTTATGGTAAACTTGCATACTCAATCATAGTAATCTCCTCATAATCATTAATAACTTTCAAAGCCATATTCATTGAGATAAAACTCGTACTAAACAAGGAAGAATAAAAGACATGATGAAATAGATCACAATATAGATGGTTTGATCACAACAACTCAAATGCTTGCTTGAGATGGAGGGAAATAGGTTTACTGACTCAACATAAAGTAAAAGACAGGCCCTTCGCAGAGGGAAGCAGGGATTAAATCATGTGCTAGAGCTTTTTAAGTTTTGAAATCATATAAAGAGAATAAAAGTAATATTTTGAGAGGTGTTTGTTGTTGTCAACGACTGGTAGCGGGTACTCTAACCCCCTTGCCAGACAAACTCTCGAAGAGCAGCTCCCATTAAGGCATTTTCATTTTGGGTGGCACCCCTTCCAACCTTACCATGGCTAACCGAATCCTCGGGTGCCTGCCAACAATCTCATACCATGAAGGAGTGCCTTTTTATTTTAGTTTTATTTAGATGACACTCCTCCCAACCTTTGCTTTCTCAAGCCATGGCTAACCGAATCCTCGGGTGCCGTCCAACAATCACATACCATGGAGGAGTGTCTATTTGTAGTATCATGAAGGTTAATTAATCGGGGCTGGGAACCCCATTGCCAGCTCTTTTTGCAAAATTATTGGATAAGTGGATGAAGCCACTAGTCCATTGGTGAAAGTTGCCCAACAAGATTGAAAGATAAAACACCACATAATTCCTCATGAGCCATAAAACATTGACACAAATAAGAGATGATAAATTTTGAATTGTTTAAAGGTAGCACACGAAGTATTTACTTGGAATGGCAGGAAATACCATGTAGTAGGTAGATATGGTGGACACAAATGGCATAGGTTTGGGTTGAGGTTTGGATGCACGAGAAGCATTCCCTCTCGGTACAGGTCTTTGGCTAGCAAGGTTAATTAGCAAGCACAAAAGTTGAGGGAAACAAACGAATATACATGTGATAGAAACAATCATGCATCTTTCTTGTAAGCACAAACAATTTTAACTTCAGAATAATAAGCTATGAGCTAACAAGAAAGGAAGACAATGAAACAACTATATATATTTCTCTTTTCTACTTAAACCTCAAGGTGTTGTTGCTATTGACCAATGCTAAGTTTGCCAAAACCAAATAGATTTACTCAATGCTCCCAAAGTGGTACCAATACTAAAATCAAGATCAATCATATAATAGAAATTGCAAGCTAAAATAAGGTGTGCAATATGTAAATGATAAGACTTCTCATTAATATTTCATAACGATAACTCACACCAAGGGATACATAGACAACCAACTAAAGGAGAGATACTTCCACACTGCAACCCATCTTATATGATAACTTCCCTACTCATGATATGACACTACTTGATAGTAAAAAGTAAAAGGTAGTGATGATGTGATACCGCGGCACTTCCCCATGCTTGGAACAAACCAAGGAGATGCCAATACCGATGATGAATTACTCCTTTGGCGATGGTGGTGATGAATTCCCGACAAGCTTCTCCACAAGCTCCTGAAGCTCATCAATCTTGTACATGAGGTTGCGGATCATCTTCGAATTGTGCTCGACGCGATTAAGAAGTATGTCCGACGGCGAGTCCCAATTCTTGGAGTTATTTCCCCACCCTTCAGCTTCAGGCTTCGTCCTTCCTGCAGGTGTTAGAACGATCTATATCCCAATTGCTAGGCAATGCTGCCTTGGGAGTCCTTTCAATTTGATTATTGTAGATTAGATTGCGGAAGGGATGGTAAGTGCCTGAAGAAGATGTCTTTGGAGCTAGGTAATGACGTGGAACCCTTCCTCCGGTGCGAATTCTTGCGCTCCTGTTTGCACTAAAAGGGTTATCCACCACTTTGATGCTTGCGACGGTAGCACGCGGGTATGCGCGCGAGTCTTCCTCCACTTCTTCTTCATCTTCTTCCTTGACGCTCTCGTCCACCTCTTTCCACTCGGGATCTTGAATATCTTCATCCGAAAGCCCCTTGCCCTTATTGTTGGAGGCCATGGTGCTCCTAGATTGAAAATAGATCCTGGCAGAAACAGCTTGAAACAAAACACGTCGAGAAAACGATATACGGACCTCCAGGGGTCCGGGGGATTATATAGCAGGAATTTTTATGTCATAAGGAAAGTACCAGGTCGAACCGGAGTCGGAAAGGGGCGACGAGGCGGCCATCTCATAGGGCGGCGCGGGCCAAGGCCTGGCCGCGCCGGCCTATGGGGGCACGCCCTCGTGCGTCTCCTCCACTCCGTTTCGATCTCGTATTTTTTCATATTTTCCATAAACAGCAAAAACATTGTTCGGAAAGTAAATCGCGAACTTTTTATTACCTGTACTGTTACCTATTCAAAGTCGAGTTCTGGCGGACTGTCAATTTTACCTTTGATGAAAGCCTCCGGTGTTTCCACTCGAATAACATCAACATCTACATTATAAGAATCACCCGAGATATAATGCTTGAGTCTTTGTCCATTCACCACTTGCGTGGCATTGCCTTGGAGAGAACTAATTTTAATTGCTCCTTAACGATACACCTCCTCAACAACATATGGTCCTTCCCATTTCGAGAGTAATTTCCCTGCAAAGAATCTGAGACGAGACCGATACAATAGGACTTTATCCCCAATATTAAACTCTCTTTTGATAATCCTTCTATCATGCCATTTCTTAACTTTCTCTTTAAAGAGTTTAGCATTTTCATAAGCTTCACTTCTCCATTCATCTAGAGAACTTAATTGCAGCAACCTCTTATTACCGGCTAGTTTAGGATCTTTATTTAGTTCTCTAACAGCCCAATAAGCTTTGTGCTCTAGTTCTAAAGGTAAATGACAAGCTTTTCCATAAACCATTTTATAAGGTGACATTCCCATGGGGTTTTTATAAGCAGTTCTATAAGCCCATAGTGCTTCCTTCAATTTACTAGCCCAATTCTTTCTAGTTTTATTAACAGTCTTTTGCAACATAGATTTAATTTCTCTATTTGATAGTTCTACTTGCCCACTAGTTTGAGGATGATAAGCGGAAGCAATTCTATGATTAATACCATATTTAGCAAGAGTTTTTCTAAAACCACCATGAATAAAATGAGATCCTCCATCTGTCATAATATATCTAGGAACTCCAAATCTAGGAAAAATAATGTCTAAAAGCATTCTTAAAGAGGTCTCACCATCAGCACTTTTTGTAGGTATGGCTTCCACCCATTTAGTAACATAATCAACAGCAACAAGTATATGAGTGTTACCTTCTGAAGAGGGAAAAGGTCCCCTGAAGTCAAATCCCCAACAATCAAATGGTTCAATAACAAGAGTATAATTCATAGGCATTTCATTGCGTCTGGAGATATTACCAACCCTATGACATTCATCACAAGATAAAATAAACTTCCTTGCATCTTTGAAGAGAGTTGGCCAATAAAAACCTGATTGTAGAACCTTTTGCGCGGTTCTATCTCCGGCGTGATGTCCTCCATAAGCACTACCATGACATTTACTCAATATCTCTTGTTGCTCATATTCGGGAACACATCTTCGCAGAATACCATCCACTCCTTCGTTGCGGTCGAAACCCACCGGCGGGCAGCGACGGGCAACACCGTAGAGCCGGGAATCTCCCAGGACTGCGGCTGGCCCCGGTCCCTCCGAGCGACGGCCCGCAAAGCCTTCGGCACGCACGTCCGATGCTGATGCAAGGGCGTGCCACCTGACCTATACCTGGTCAGGAAGGTGTTGGATGATGCCTCGCTTAGTTTCCTGCATGGCATACACGTAAACGTTAAATACGAGCCTCGATCGGCTCTCGGGTTGTCCCGTGAATCGGCTCAAAGAGCCGATCCACCCATGATGCGTACGAGGTGTACGATCGGATGGTGGTCCTGCTTGATCAAGATAAAGCTAAAGCGACCTACTACGATCCGGGGTTTTCACCGCATAATCGGAACATCCTACTCGTGATCGAGCCTGGCGGCCACGCACGGTGATCATAAACCGACCCTAGACAAGGCCTAAAAACCAACACGAAGTTGATCCTCGGAACATCCTGTCTAGGGCTAGCAAACCACACCCTACGCGCCACTGGATCCTTCGACCCGTTTGTAAGGCCTAACAATGCAGATATTAAACTAATCCTTGAAGAACAAGGAGCAATCATAACGGATCGGATCTACTAAACGATGATCAAGTGGGGTGCCGCCCTTACACCCAAGATAGGCGTAAGGGCGGCTAGATGCCTAAGGGTTGCACGACGATAGCATATGATATGATGAACAATGCTAACCCTAAAACATCTATGATAACTACGTTGCTCGCCATCAAAAAGGCTTCGATACGAGCAACGCATGAACGACGAATAAACGTGTAGCTGCCTAGATCGCAAGATGCGATCTAGGCAGCATGGTGCTTACCCGGAAGAAACCCTCGAGACGGGGAGTTGGCGATGCGCCTAGATTGGTTTGTGGTGAACGTGATTGTTGTTTATTTCATAAACCCTAGATACATATTTATAGTCCGGGGGACTTTCTAATGTGGGAATAATCCCAACTGGGCACGAGCCCAAACTCCTTCTAACCGACACGCATCCTGCTATGTTACAGATACACGGGCAAACTAGCCCAAACTTGATACACAAGGCCGATTCATGTATTCCTTCTATGTATATTCTTCAAGCCCATCTCCAATCGCGGCCCACCTCTGATCCGGTCAAATTCTGGTGATAACACATGCCCCCTGGTTTTGGAATTGACATTTCCAAAATCATTACGCTTTTCCTTCGTCGGGTCATGTCGTGGCAGAGCAGAACTGCCGCAGAATCTTCCATCATTTCGCCTCGCCTCCTGGGCTTCTCTGCACGAATTGATAATTTTGGCATCACATCCTCGAGAACCGTCATGGCATTAAATCTCCACTACACCCCCTTATTTATCCGTGCCGAACGGTTCGCCACTTCATCCCCCTGCTCTGTTCTGTCCATCAGCGCCCAAAAAACCCTCTTCCCCTGTAGCAATGTCTTCCCCTTCCTCTTCCTCCTCAGGCCTCCCCCTCCAATCTCCGCCGAAGAGCAAGAGTGAAGACGACCTCCACTCCGGGGCGAACCCCATCTCCTCCGACAAGGAGGAGAAATAAGAAGAAGTAGAGAAGAAGGAGGCCTCCTCCTCCGCCAGGCACCCGCCGATGAAGCGCTCCCGCATGTGGGCGGACAGCGAGGACGAGGATGATGACGAGGAAGGAGAAGAGGAGGAGGAGGAGGATGATTCCTCCTCTTCCGCTGGGTACCCGCCGGCGAAGCGCTTCCGCGCTTGGGCGGACAGCGAGGATGATGATGATGACGAGGAAGAAGAAGCTCCGGCCGAAGGCTGGGGCAGCAACGACGAGGAATTCTCCGGCAGTAGCGCCGACGGCAACTCCGACGCCGACGATGATGCTAGCAAGGATTAGCAATGTAGGATTAGTAGTCCCTGAGCAATCGGCTCTTCTTTTGTTCTTCCTTTCTTGAGCAATCGGCTCTTTATTGTAAAAATCCTCTCTTATTAATGAAGAAGACTTTTCCTTAACTTGATTTTGCCGATTTCCTTTAAGCTAATTTAGCCGATTCCCAATGAACCGATGGCCACGCATCGGTCCCTCGCGATCTATCCTTCAACTCTTCGACTGATGACTTTGGAGACCTGGTGGATAACATGGAAAACCCTTGCCTTCACGAGGGTCCTTAAATTCCTCTCACCAGCTCCGGTGATCGTCCTCTGCAAAAACTCACCATCCTTGAAGAAGGTTGCGACGCAGGACCAGCCGATGATACTCCAATCGTCTTTTAGAAACAGAGCATCTACCAGATCAGCTGCCCCCCGTGTCTCAGTCGAGGCGAGAAAAGTAGTGAGCCAGCCCGAGCCGATCACCTCTCTTGCGTAGAAAGTCGATATTGCAGATGATCACACAACGGCTCAAAAATAGAACTCCTCTGACACAGAGCTGGAGGTCCTTGTGTTTTGCACATGTCACAGGTAGATCCCATAAAATTTGTGCTAGAGTCGATGGCCGTGCATCGGCTTTGTCCCTTGCATATCATGCGAATTTTTTTTTACGGGCCGATTTTTCTATCGGCCCCCAATATTTCACTGCACATGTATCGCACATGTTTATCCGATTACGTGCCCCCGAGCCGATTCTCGCCGGTGATCGCCGATATCGGCTCTGTGGTTAGCCAAGGCACTACGATGTGAACGTCGGCTCTGTTAGGAACAATGTGGATTTCTTCCAGTGCATCAGCCGACGCAAACCCATTGCCCATTAGATCGACGTTGATACGATCCAGGCAGAATGAATGGTGAGGATAATTTTGGCCGATTGCTGGAATCGGCCTCCATGTTGCTTGCTCGATGAAGGTTTTGCAATGTTCCTCCATAAATCCTTGGGGCCGATCACCTGGATCGGCATCGCCACGTTTGTCCATCGATGTTGCTTTTGTTACACGGTCAGGCCGGTGGATAAAACCAGCCTAAACCCGTCCTTTGTCACGTCGATGCGCTCGCAGTCGTCCAAATTGATGCCTGAGAGTGGCTCTTGGCCTGATGTCTCCCAAACGTTCATGCCAGCCGCTGAAATCTCGGCTGAATCATCTGCGTGGACGACTTCTACTTCATCTCCATCCCACTCGTATTAGGCATTGGTGCATCGTGGATGGAATGCAACGATTGGCGTGGATCCAATCTCTCCCTAGTAGGACAGCATAGGTGCTCTTGCTGTCGACAATAAAGAACGTCGTAGGGATAGTTTTCCTTCCTACGGTCAGATCCACGTTCAGAACACCTTGCGCGTCAGATGCTTGGCCGTTGAAATCGCTCAGTGTCACATTGGTCTTGATCAGATCTGAGCTAGAGCGTCCCAACCGACGTAGCATGGAGTATGGCATAATGTTGACCGCCGCTCCGGTGTCCACCAACATCTTGTTGACAGGGTGCCCATTGATGTAACCTCGCAAGTACAGGGCCTTCAGATGCCTGTAGCTTCTCTCTCGTGGCTTCTCAAAGATGACCGGCCGTGGGCCGCAGTCAAGTTGTGCCACAGGTGCTTCGTCTAATCCTGGAGCACTAAACTCCGTTGGAAGGATGAAGACCATGTTTGTGCCAGCCCGATGTCTCATCATCGGCTTTCTTTTGTCCGGGGCGCCACTCTTTCCTTTGTGGCCGACCTTCTTCGTCCGGGGTTCGCTGAATTTTAGCGGCCGGATCAGGCCGCGCCTTCCTCAACGTGTGCAGGTATAACCTTTCAGCTTCCTCCAACCCACGTAGACGCTGAACCCTTCGTTTTTGGGAACGGCTGAGCCCATCAGGGAACCACCTTGGCCGATGATACTTGTCTTCTTCTTCATCATCGTCCTCTAGTTCCTCGAGATCTTCCACCCGAGCGGACTCAGCATGCTTTTTCCGAGGCGGGAGAGGCCCTAGACGTTTGAACACGGACACGTTAGCTGCATCCTTCTTCTTTTGTTTACATTACGGGCGGTTGCCGATTGTGGGCAATCGGCTCATTCCCGAATCCCAGCGAGTGTCCGAAGAAGGGGCAGTCCCGGTGCCTATCCACGTCGTCTTGCTCTCTCGACTTTTCCTTGGCGTGGCGCTCATATCGCTCCTCGTCGCGATCATGCCGACGACGTCTCCTGTCGTCCCTAGCCAGACGATCTTTTTCATCATCGTCGTTGTATCGCCGGCGTTGGTCGTATTGACCCACATACTTGTTGAGGAGGTGATCAGAGAGAGGTCGCTGATATCTTACGTTCCTCACTTCTCCCTCTCGTGATGTAGCGCTTGCCATCGTGACGGAGCCGATCGCGTGGAGCGGCTTCCTCTCGTATCCTTGCTATGAGAGCAGCTGCCCTCATCTCCGTCCTTACCGAGTGGTGCCCAGGTCCTACCATGTTGATATTGCACGAGAAATCTGGCTGGCATCCTCCATGGTAAGTATACTCCACCATGTTAACGGCGGGGAAGGGGTGTGTGTCGACCTTCATGGCGTACTGGCTGAAAATTAGCCGCCCTTGTTCTATCGCCATTTGGACCTGTTGACGCCACACCCTGCAGTCGTTGGTGGCGTGGGTGAACGTGTTATGCCATTTGCGGTATGGCTTTCCGTTCAGCTCTTGCACCGTGGGGATCTTGTGGCCTTCGGGTAACTTTAGTCTGCTTCTCCTTGAGTAAGAGGTCGAAAATCTGCTCAGCTTTGGTCACGTCGAAGTCAAACCCTTTTGGAGGACCTTGTGGCTTAACCCATTTACGGGACACGGGGCTTGCCCCCGAGTCCATTCAGCCACTCGCTACCTCTTGATCTCCCGCAAGCACCTTCATCTTCATCCGCCTCAACCGGGACCACCGCACGCTTGAATTTATCCCGGTAAACATCCGGGTGGCGCTGTTCATATGCCGACAGCTTCCGCACCATGTGCGCCGGTGAAGGGTAGTCTCGCTTGGGAGGCCACGTCCTTGATCGATGATGAGAGACCCACCACCGCCAACTCGATCGCTTCTTTTTCACTTACATGAACCGAATAGCATCGGTTCCTAACGGTCCTGAAGCGCCGGATATATTCCGCCACTGTTTCCCCGCGCTTCGTCGTACTTGTGCTAGATCGGCAATACCAGCCTCGGAAGCCTCCGAGTGATACCGCACGTGGAACCGTTCTTCCAACCGCTTCCAAGTCCGGATTGAGTTTGGTGGCAGCGATGTGTACCACCCGAAAGCCGATCCCGTGAGGGACCGTGCGAAGAACCTCACACGCAGCTCGTCCGATGCTGAGATCGTGCCCAGCTGTGCCAAATATCGGCTCACATGCTCGATGGAGCTGGAACCATCCGATCCATTAAACTTTGTGAAATCAGGGAGCCGATATTTGGGTGGTAGAGGGATCAATTCGTACTCGTTGGGGTACGGCTTGGAATAGCCGATTGTCCTCCTTTTCGGCATCATGCCGAACTGGTCTTTCAGAATTGTACAAATCTGATCCGCGGTGATGGATGCAGGCGTCGAATTCTGAAGATTCGCCGGGGTGGCATACTTAGCCAGCCATGCTTGCTTTTCCAGCTCTGAGCCAACTGCAGGAGCTGAGCTCTGGAGGTTTGTCGGAGTGGCGTACTTAGCTAGCCACGTCTGCTTCTCACGATCTGTTCCCGACGTTCCTCCTGCTGTTCCAGAAGTCCCTGCTGTTGCAGCCTGGTTCGAGAGTGCCCAGTTACTGCAGTCTGGCATGTATGCGCACGTGTATCCGTGGGGGATCTCCTTGGGTGCCTCATGTAAGAATTGGTAGTCACTAGGGTCACCACCAATCTTGTAGACGACGTATGCCGATGAACTCGGCACTTCTGGTGCTGCCAACGCGAACGGCAGCGGTGGACGGGACTGGGAGTGGCATCTCTCCTTGGTAAGTCCCCGAGCTGGTCCCGACGGAGAATACCGATGGCTCATGATTTCCTGGATCACGCGCGAGCGACACGCTCCAAAGTGTTCACCGAGGCTCTCGAATGGCGGTGCGGCGAATGAGCCACCATGAAGTTGATCTCCCGACGCAGCCGACCCGGTGCGTTCTTCTGACGGGGCGGACAGGTCCACTCCATCAAGTGCGCCTTCAGGTGAGAACCCCTTCCACCTGATGCCATGTGAGCGGGTTCTGTGAAAAGAGCCGATGAGGTCGGCTTCGAGGACTGCTTTGATCTCGTCATGCTTCTTCTTGAGCTCCTCGGTCAGATCCTCGTACTTGACCGGAGTGCCTTCCGCCATCTCGGATGTATATGGCGACGCGGTTGATGTCGAAGATTGTCCCACCGGGCGTGCCGGAATGTGTTGCGGTCGAAACCCACCGGCGGGCAGCGACGGGCAACACCGTAGAGCCGGGAATCTCCCGAGATCGTGGCTGGCCCCGGTCCCTCCGAGCGACGGCCCGCAAAGCCTTCGGCACGCACGTCCGATGCTGATGCAGGGCGTGCCACCTGACCTATACCTGGTCGGGAAGGTGTTGGATGATGCCTCGCTTAGTTTCCTGCATGGCATACACGTAAACGTTAAATACGAGCCTCGATCGGCTCTCAGGTTGTCCTGTGAATCGGCTCAAAGAGCCGATCCACCCATGATGCGTACGAGGTGTACGATCGGATGGTGGTCCTGCTTGATCAAGATAAAGCTAAAGCGACCTACTACGATCTGGGGTTTTCACCGCATAATCGGAACATCCTACTCGTGATCGAGCCCGGCGGCCACGTACGGTGATCGTAAACCGACCCTAGACAAGGCCTAAAAACCAACACGAAGTTGATCCTCGGAACATCCTGTCTAGGGCTAGCAAACCACACCCTACGCGCCACCGGATCCTTCGACCCGTTTGTAAGGCCTAACAATGCAGATATTAAACTAATCCTTGAAGAACAAGGAGCAATCATAACGGATCGGATCTACTAAACGATGACCCTTACACCCAAGATAGGCGTAAGGGCGGCTAGATGCCTAAGGGTTGCACGACGATAGCATATGATATGATGAACAATGCTAACCCTAAAACATCTATGATAACTACGTTGCTCGCCATCAAAAAGGCTTCAGTACGAGAAACGCATGAACGACGAATAAACGTGTGATGCCTAGATCGCAAGATGCGATCTAGGCAGCATGGTGCTTACCCGGAAGAAACCCTCGAGACGGGGGAGTTGGCAATGCGCCTAGATTGGTTTGTGGTGAACGTGATTGTTGTTTATTTCATAAACCCTAGATACATATTTATAGTCCGGGGGACTTTCTAATTCAGGCGTGCACCTAACCGTGCACGGGTTAAACTCTAACTTCTAAACGACACGTATCCTACTATGTTACAGATACACTGGCAAACTAGGCCAAACTTGGTATACAAGGCCGATTCATGTATTCCTTCTATGTATATTCTTCAAGCCCATCTCCAATCGCGGCCCACCTCTGATCCGGTCAAATTCTGGTGATAACACCTTCTTTATATAAGTGTGTGTCATCCCAAAAATAATGCCTCAAGTCATAAAAGAATTTCCTCCTTTGCTGAGCTGAAAAGGTTGGAGGCAAGTACTTGGAAACAATAAAGTTAGCATAATCAGCATACCAAGGACTGTCTCGCGAGCTCACCTTTATTATAGCCAATTGTTCATTTGGAAAACTATCATTAACGAGAACAGGATCATAAGCAATATTTTCCAATCTAGACAAATTATCGACAACAGGATTATCAGCACCTTTCCTATCTACAATATGTAAATCAAATTCTTGCAACAGAAGTACCCATCTAATAAGCCTTGGCTTAGAATCTTTCTTTTGCATAAGGTATCTGATTGCAGCATGATCAGTATGAATAGTAACTTTTGAATCAACGATATAAGACCTAAACTTATCACAAGCAAAGACTACAGCTAACAATTCTTTTTCAGTAGTAGCATAATTTCTTTGAGCAGCATCAAGAGTTTTACTAGCATAATGAATAACATTCAGCTTTTTATCTACTCGCTGTCCAAGAACAGCGCCTACAGCAAAATCACTAGCATCACACATAATTTCAAATGGTAAGTCCAATCAGGAGGTTCAACTATAGGGGCAGTTGTTAAGGCTTTCTTTAGAGTTTCAAAAGCTTCTTTACAATCATCATCAAAAACAAAAGGTACATCTTTTTGAAGAAGATTAGTAAGAGGCTTTGAAATCTTGGAGAAGTCTTTAATAAACCTCCTATAAAACCCAGCATGACCAAGAACACTACAAATACCTTTAACATCCCTAGGATAGGGCATCTTCTCAATGGCTTCAACTTTAGCTCTATCAACTTCAATACCTCTCTCGGAAATTTTATGTCCCAATACAATTCCTTCATTAATCATAAAGTGGCATTTCTCCCAATTAAGAACAAGGTTAGTTTCTTCACATCTCTGCAAAACTTTATCAAGGTTCCGCAAGCAATTATCAAAAGAATTTCCATAGACGGAAAAATCGTCCATGAATACCTCTACAATACTCTCACAAAAGCCATGAAAAATAGGAGACATGCATCTCTGAAAAGTAGCAGGAGCATTACATAAACCAAAAGGCATACGCCTATAAGCATAAGTTCCATAGGGACAAGTGAAAGTGGTTTTCTCTTGATCTTTAGTTTTAACAGCAATTTGTGAAAACCTGAATAACCATCAAGAAAGCAAAAATGAGTATTTTTAGATAACCTTTCTAACATTTGATCAATAAAAGGCAAAGGGTAATGATCTTTCTTAGTAACCTTATTAACTTTTCGATAATCAATGCACATTCTAGACCCTACAACTACTCTTTGAGGTATGAGCTCATCATTATCATTAGGCACAACAGTCATTCCTCCTTTCTTAGGAACACAATGCACAGGACTAACCCATCTACTATCAGCAATAGGATATATAATACCAGCTTCAAGGAGTCTTAATACCTCATTTCTTACCACATCCTTCATCTTAGGAATTAGACGACGCCGAGGTTCAACAACGAGCTTCGCATCATCTTCCATATTAATGGCGTGTTGGCAAATAGAGGGAGAAATCCCCTTCAAGTCATCAAGAGTGTAGCCAATAGCACCTCGGTGTTTCTTCAAGTATTTCCAATAACCTTTCTTCTTAAAACTCGAAAGCTTAGAACTAATAATAACATGATATATTTTCTTATCATCAATATGAGCATATTTAAGATTATCGTGCAATGGTTTTAAATCAAAGACATGATCTTCCTTTGGTGGTGGTGTTGTACCCGGATCTTCCACCGGTAAATCATGCTTAAGAATAGGTTGACGAAGGAAAATTTCATCAAGCTCATCTCTTTCTTCCCTAAAAACTTCACTCTCACTATTCTCCAAATGTTGCTGCAAAGGATTACTAGGAGCAAGAGCAATAGATGCACACTGTTCAACTTTAAAATCACTATTAGGCGAATCAATTTTATAAGGAGTTTTGGTAAATTTGGAGAAGTTAAAATCATAAGATTCACCAGCAAATTTAGTCAAAATTTTCTCTTTCTTGAAATCTATAATAGCTCCACAAGTATTTAGAAA
This sequence comes from Lolium rigidum, assembly GCF_022539505.1. Classification (NCBI taxonomy): domain Eukaryota; kingdom Viridiplantae; phylum Streptophyta; class Magnoliopsida; order Poales; family Poaceae; genus Lolium; species Lolium rigidum. The sequence continues at coordinate 31,418 of NW_025901011.1, read as the reverse complement.
AGGTCTACCAAAAATGATAGGACAATATTTACTAGCAGCAGAACCAAGTACCAAAAAGTCAGCAGGATATTTAATCTTACCACATAGAACTTCCACATCTCGAACAATACCAATTGGAGAGATAGTTTCTCTATTAGCCAGCCGAATAACCACATCAATATCTTCAAGTTCACAAGAACCAATTTCGTGCATAATCTCCGTGTAAAGCTCATAAGGAATAGCACTAATACTTGCACCAATATCGGATAAACCATAATAACAATGATCACCAATTCTAACAGATAGCATAGGAACACTAGCTTGCTTGGACTTATTAGGATGTGAAACAATATTAGAGGCATCTTCACGTGAAAATAATATGACCATCCTCCACATTTTCAGTCACAAGATCTTTAACAATTGCAACAGCAGGTTCAACTTTTATTTGTTCTTCGGGTTCTATAGGTTTCTTTTCACTTTTATGAACCACACTATTTATAACAGAGTACTCCTTCATTTTAGCAGGGAAAGGAGTTTTTTCAATATAAGCTTCAGGAATAACATGATCAACAGTTTCAACTACAACACATTTATTTATAGATGAATCAATTTTATCTTTATACGGTTCATGATACTTATCAAAGTTCTTCTTAGGCAATTCATAATGAGAAGCAAAAGCTTTATAAAGATTTGCAGCAACTTGAGAATCAAGACCATAAGTAGCACTCATATTACAAAATTTATCAGTATCCATAAAAGCTTCAATGCATTTATAATCATAATTTATACCTGATTCTCTATCCTTGTCGTTCTCCCATCCTTCAGTATTTTCTTGGATCCGATTAAGAAGGTCCCTTTTAAACTCTTCCTTGTTGCGTGTAAATGATCCAGAACAAGAAGTATCCAAGCAAGGTCTTGTCTTGAAAAGAAAGTATTGCAAATAAATTATCAATAATAATATTACCAGGAAGCTCATGAATGGGGCATTTGAGCATTAAAGACTTCAATCTCCCCCACGCTTGGGCAATACTCTCTCCTTCATGAGGCCAAAAATTATATATGCGATTCCGATCTTTGTGAATCTCACTTGGAGGATAGAACTTAGAATAAAACCGGGGCACAATATCATTCCATTCAAGAGAATCCCCATTATCCAAGTAATTTATACCAATGCGCCGCTTTACCGGACAGACGATATAGAGAATAGTTTCTTCCTCACTTCATCCATAGCAATACCTGCACACTTGAATAAACCGCATAATTCATGTAAGAACAAGTAAATGATCTCCGGGGTGGACAGTTCCATCCCCCGTATAACGGTTATCCACTACACGTTCAATAATTTTCATAGGTATTTTGTATGGTATTTCTTCCTTACCTGGCGCCTCATCCACTACCTTTGCAGTAGTAGTAGATTTCCCAAATAAACACTCAAGAGAAGATCTCTCCATAGTGAATTATAGCAAGCAAGCAGAAATAAAATCAGCACAAACAAGTAGAAATTTCCCTTACCAATTCCACTTACCAATAGCGCTTCACTCCCGGCAACGGCGCCGTGAAAATAGTCTTGATGACCCACAAGTATAGGGGGTGTATCGTAGTATCTTCGATAAGTAAGAATGGCGATCCCAACGAGGAGCAGAAGGTGTTGACAAGCAGTTTCGATGAAGGATTCACTGTAAATGCTCACAGACAAGTATTCAGGGGGTTTTGATGTAACAGATGAATAAAGTACGAGTAAGTAAAGTACGAGAGTAATAATTGCAGCGAGTGGCCCAATCCTTTTTAGCACAAAGGACAAGCCGGTTTGTTTACTTATAATAACCAAACGTTCTCGAGGACACACGGGATTTTAGTATAGTGCTTTCGCTACATACGGCTAATAAATCTTCATTGTTTGGATAAGTGTTGTGTGGGTGAACCTATGCTAATGTATCGCCCTTCCTAGGACTAATACATACTTGTGATTATACCCTTTGCAAGCATCCGCAACTACAAGAAAGTAATTAAGATAAATCTAACCACAGCCTTAAACTCTGAGATCCTGCTATCCCTCGTACATCGATATACGAACGGGGGCTCAGGTTTCTGTCACTCCGGCAACCCCGCAATTGGCAAACGAGTACAAAATTCATTCCCCTAGGCCCATAAAGGTGAAGTGTCGTGTAGTCGACGTTCACACGACACCACTAGAAGAATAACACCACAACTTAAATATCATAACATTGAATATTACTCAACCATACTTCACTACTAACGTTTAGACTTCACCCATGTCCTCAAGAACTAAACGAACTACTCACGAGACATCATATGGAACATGATCAGAGGTGATATGATGATGAATAACAATCTGAACATAAACCTTGGTTCAACGGTTTCACTCAATAGCATCAATAACAAGTAGAAATCAACACCGGGAGAGTTTCCCCTATCAAACAATCAAGATCAAACCCAAATTGTTACAGCGGTGACGGCGTGCAGCGGTGGAGACGGCGGTGATGATGATGAAGATGATGATGATGGTGACGGAGATGATGTCCAGCTCGATGACGGTGACGATGGCGTCGATTTCCCCCTCCGGGAGGGAATTTCCCCGGCGGATCTCAGCCTGCCGGAGAGCTCTTTCTCTCTCGGTGTTCTCCGCCCCGCAGAGGCGGCTGTGGCTCTTCGCGATGTACCCCTGGAGCTTAGGTTTTCGGGACGAAGGCGTACGCGAAGAAAAGGAGGCGAGAGGGGGTTGTGGGCCCCTCCTCACAGGGCGGCGTGGCCAGGCCTTGGGCCGCGCCGGCCTATGGGGTGGGCCCACCTCGGGTCCCCTCGGCTCCCCCTTCTGGCTCCCTTCGTCTTCTGGAAAAATAGGATTTTTCATATAATTTCCGTCAACCGTTGATCTTCCGAAATATTGCATTCCGACGGCGCTTTTTCCAGACAGAATCCCGACTCCGGTGCGCGATCCTCCAATAATCATGAAACATGCAAAATAGATGAAATAACATAAGTATTATCTCCAAATATGAAATATATCAATGAATAACAGCAAATTATGATATAAAATAGTGATGCAAAATGGACGTATCACTTCCCACAATTTTGCTTCCTTTTTCTGATGAACCTTCATCTTGTCTTCAGAATCTTCAGAATTCGTCACTTCCTCACACGAATACCATTACCCTCTAGATCTATAGCATCAAGTAAGAACTTGATATTGCAACATTCACTTGCATATCAAAGTCAAACTTCATGTATGGATCTAGTCAAACAATGAAAATCCAATAAAAATCCAAGAAGATTCAGCTTTGTGCTTTATAATACACACCATCATAAGCATGAATATAATAGTTGAGTAAGACATCTCTAAACATCAGGCTGAGATGTGTAGTATATAACACCACATAATATAGGTTTATATCGTGATACTTATCACATATATATGGGATTCTACTATTTGTCTCAACATTTACCTTAATTGCACATTTGCAATGAGATAAACTTGAAACAAAGTGGTCTAGGATAGTTAAGGTTAACCTAATTTTCTTTGGAAGTAATAACTTAGTTTCCATTTTGTTGAGGACTATCTCACATGATATCTCTAGATTCTAACATGGTTACTCTTAAACACATAACTATTAGAGTTTATCACCTATACTCCAAGGTTTCTTTATAAGCTATGCTCTAATTAAGTCTTCTTCAGACTTTGGACTATGGTTTTAGCATACTTAACATAGTTTCCATGGTTTTGGATCAATAATCTTGCACTATTGTTTAACACTTGGCTTCTTATTGTGGTCGTCCTAAATATTTATGATGTTCTAGTCCTTCACATAATGATACCCAGGTGAATCATATATGATTTCTATTTCTACCATGTAAGTAGACATATTTTTTTATTCCTATTGCTCTTCCTTACCTCCCATGATTGACTCATCATGGTCTATACTACCTCATATGACTCATAGTTATCACTTACTATCAATTGTTTCACATGTCTAGATAATTTTACTTACTCATTACTTATCTTGGTCTACATCTTCTAGTAAGACATCTTCCTTATATACCTCTCTTCATTACTTGATATTACTCCTATTACAGGTCTGAATAACTCTTACTTAACCATAACAGGTGTTGGTACACATCTTCCAATAGGATATCTTTCTTATGGTTGTATCCTCTCTTTGGACTACCATAAATTGTATACCAACTGTGATCTACTCATCTATTTTTTTAAGGACTTAATGGTGTGCTATATGTTTGGGATTAGCTAACTTTACTTAGGAAAGGTAGGTAAGAAATTTTGACTCAAGTGTGTCAGGATTATTCTCAAGTGAATACCCATCTTAAGTCATAAGAAGATTTGGTTTAGCTAAGATAACTCCCTACAGACACTACCAATCCTATAGGTCTCCTTTAAAGGGTTTTAATCCTAGGGTCAAAGCATTTGCTCTGATACCAACCGTGGTGACCCGGCATACCACTGCATGGTGTAGTATGCAAGTCTGATATAACACCAATGAAACATCGTTCCACTAGTATTATATCGCTCAGAGTGGTACAATAGAAACATATGAGGGTCCAAGGCATGTGTATAGAATTACAACTCTGATTCTTTAAAGAAGATCAACATAGCCTCCTACTTTACAATGAGGTAAAACTTACAAATAAACTCCAGAAGAACGACTCGTGGTCTAATCTTATCACGGACTCTATTTATAGAGTATTTGACTAGCTATAGAGGCTATGACTAGATTCTAGTTAAATAGGAGCTAGGTTTAGGGAGCTAGTTCCCTTCTACTGCTTAATCCAGGTTTTCTCCATGGTGGATGTGGTATATGAGTCTTCCGGCAGGTTCCTGTTCCTTGAAGTAGTTGTTGACTCCTCGGTCTTCGAGTTCTACTGTAGATCCTCCTTTGATGCCTCCATATCTAAGCATGGAATTTAAGGGTGGGATGAGTACGAGCGTACTCAACAAGTTCATTATAGGAAAGATGTGTTTAATGCACTAGCTACATCATTAGACCAGAAAGTCTAATACCAATGCAGGTTTTCATAACCATTTCTTCAAAAGGTTGCTTTTATTTTAGAAGAACTATGTCCATCAGCCTTCACCGGTTTACTAGAACTTCATGGAGTTCCTTTCTGGCAGCGTTCGCAGTTCCATATCCCGGAACAGTGAGTGACAGGTCACGATTTGTTACACTCTGCAGAGGTGTGTTGCTTTACCCATAAGAGATCTTAACCTTGGTGCCAACCGGGCAATTTCCCCGTTCACACTTCCTTTGGTGTGAGGCCCGGTATAAGGTCTTAGCCAAAATGCATTCTCCCGCGACCTCAAACACCCACCCTTTGTTGCAATCCCTGACCCTGGGTCCTCGTCGGTGCATACCTCTCTGGATAGCCCCCGACCACAAGGACAATTCAGGGATCTACCATAAATTCCTTCGCTGGTAGATGCAACCCATCATAGACCGCATTACCGTGGGGACTTGGGGCTCCCCAACCACTCCGCTTGTCCTTCTCTGGATCAAGTGACTACGGTAAGCGCATCCGTTGATGAACGAGAGGAGAGAACACACTTGACTACTCCGTCCCACTCCAGATCTTATGGTTAACACGGGTATTACGGCACAACAATCACTGGACGACATTTGTTGTTAATCCTAGATGGATACAAACCCTTGCAATGGAACCTCCACCATACTCAACCATGGTTCCATTGCCCACCACATAGTCATGTTCATAGTTATGAAATTAGTAATTTTACATGTTATGCAAGAGTGGTAAGCATAGTACTTTGCAAGTAATTTGGTAAAAATACTCAAATGACATGAGCAAGCGATGAACTTGCCTTTCTTGACTGCAAGATTATGCAGGCAAGGTCTTCTATACGCAATAACTCCAAATTCTGAAATAGCATCATCGTCTGGTAAGGACGATGTTTAGAAGATTAGCAAGGATGCAATAATGCATAAGTATGAGATGCAGTCGCTCTAAGCGTGACCTAACCCCAGTGATTTATGATTAGTGAGTTGGTATGCTTGGTTTCGGGTGTGTTGCACTTTTAGAGTGATTCACAAACAAGGTTCTTATTAAGGTTTGATTACTTGGTATCATAAGCAAGTAATGCAATATATTATAACAATATCATTACTAGCACACAACAATAAGATTTGGTATAATCCTAACATGTGATGAACAGTTGTTGGTTTTAGGATTATATGGCATGGTTAACGATTACTTGTTATATACTTCAAAAGAATAACTTTTGAAGAACATGTTCTTTAATGAAGAACAAGTATGACAATTATAGTTATGGGGTTTTATAGTTTACCATAGTTCTAAGTAGTTGTTAGAGTAATGAATAGATGGATCACAACAAAGTTGATTTCAGCAATAGCTAGAGATTATATGGTTTTAGTGAAGCACATCTTAAGCAAATCATTACACATGGGTGCTATCAAGGTTGGTATACCTTGTTGGTGATAGCTGGCTAGGGTTTATAGATCCTATTAAGCAGGGTTGATGGCTACTCCTAATTTACTTCAAAAGAATAACTTTTGAAGAACATACTTCTTAAGTAATAAGAAGTATCTCAATTAGGGTTGAGGTTGTCTAGGGTTTACTATTGGATCTACTTAAATAGGGCATAGTTGGCTCCTGGATATTATGGTTCATAAGTATCTAACACTAGTAGGGTTGAGTGGAGTATGGTATGTAAGGGCAAACATCAATCATGCTTACTATTAGGGTTGATCAAATTGGTTTGATACTAAAGGTGGTTAATTAAGGATGATGACCTTGGTAATAAGAACTAGGGTTACACTTGGTTGACCCTACTTGATCATTTGGTTTTATTTGGATGAGAACATGGAATATCAACTTATTAGTAATAGGACTCCTACATTTTATGTGGACATAGACATGCATTTAGATGTTAATTATGGATCTATGAATACCAATGAAGTAACATGATCACATGTTAACTTAGGGTTTAGGTTTGGAAATAAATTATGGTTCATCTGAATTAATGGAGCTAGGGTTCCTAATGGCATTAGGGTTTTAGGATTCCACATAAAATAATGAGGTGATAACTTTATTCAAAATGGAACTAGGCTTTCCTAATTACCATATAGTTCTTTGTTTGATAACTTCATTATAAGGTTGAAGTTATTAATAACTTTGAAATAAAATAATATTGGATTGGGCATTTTATTATTTTTAAAGAATTAATAATTAAGACAATTATTAATTAGGGTTTAAATCCTTCTAGTAAGGATTTAATAATTTAATAATAAATTAAAATTAGTTTTAATGTGTTCCTTATTTTCTTACTGGTTTTTTATTTATTTTAGAAACTTTTAACTAATTATTGAATAGGATTTGAATTTAGGATAAAAGAAAAGACTTAATTATTAAGTTTAAAACAATTAAATTTTTATTAAAAATAAAAATTCCATGTTATATTTTTATTGGATAGAATTTACTTTTAGAAGAATTTTGATATCTTATTTTCATTTTTCTGAGTTAAGATGAATTTTTGAAATTCATTCAAACTTTCAGCAATTATGGAATTTAAACAAAAATAGAAAATGACTAAAGCAACCTGGCTAGTTTACCCACACAGTCACTGACTGGTGGGGCTAGACCACGTCACTTGCGATGTAGTGCTCACGTGGCAAGGCTCACGGTGGCCGGCAAGACAGTGGTGATGGTGGCCGGTGATACGGCGCTCGCGCGGGCAAACTACTTACACCACGAGACTCAGTGCGCCGAGGTGAGCGTACTGGTATTGGCGCCGCTCCGAAATGGTCACCGGAGCATGTTCGTCGGCGAGGTGTTGCGGCGGCGGACACGGTTGAATGGTGCGACGATACTACGGAAAGCAATAGAGCTAGGCGGGCATGCTTGGGAGATCAGTAGCTCACCAGGAGCACGATGCGCGTGACGGCGTGGCTGGTGGTGGTCTGGTTCGCCGGATTTCATGGCTCCGGCCGTCGGAGAGTTCAGGTCGACGACGGCGCTACGGATCACCATGGCTCGATTCCTTTTGCAGGCAGAGCAAGTCGAGCATGGCGGAGACGATGGTGGTTACTGCGAGGCTCGGGGAGGGCTACATCGACGGCGATGGTCGGAGTCTGTGCGTGCTAGGGTTTCGGTTTGGGGCTAAAATAGAGCAGAAGAGGGGAAATGGAGGACTCCTGCGCGTTTTATACGGACTCCGGCGTGCGCTGGTGGTCAACAACGTCGGCGGCCACCATGGGACGTGGCCACACCATCGCGGTGTCTCGCTCCCGTGCGTCGGGCTGGGCAGAGACGAAGACGACGACACCTCTCCGGTCTTATCCGAAGCGAAGAGGTACGTGGGCGTGTTTGGGCCATGTTGGGCTGGTGCTGAGGGGCTGCTGGTGGGCTTCCACGGCCAGGTGAGGTCCAAGTAAGGTTTTTCTCCCCTTTTCTTTTTCTGTTTTCATTTCTATTTTCAATTCTGTTTTATAATTGAAATTTGAATGCTTTTCTATTTTGCAGGTATTTGATAATTTGAATTTCATTAGGACTAAATAGAGGTTCCTGAGTTATTCTTGAATAAACATTTAATGTATGTGAGTTTTATTGCAAATTTTCATTAAGCATGATTTGGTGCACAAATTTTAATTTCCTTTTTCTTGTGACTCATATCTGTTTGGAATTAATAGAGTTGATAATTTCAACTCATAGTATTCCAGAGGTTGCTATTAAGATTTGGTTTCTATTTGAGGAGTGGATGACTTACATATGATTTTATGTGAGCACCAATGTATTAGGGTTTTATAATTTCTATTATAACCCCCTTTTAAGGTTAATACTATCATTATCTTTGAAAGTATCTAAGTAGGTATTGTTTCCATCATGGTTGATCTTGGTTACAAACATGAGTGGTTGATCACCACACATGGGTTTAATCATGGGGTTTAGCACTAAGTGTTTCTTATGTTCCATAATTATGCATAAGTTTTAATTAGTGAGCAATTCTAGGGTTCTAATTGTATTCATCTAATGGCAATTGGTTTGAATCTCAATTATGGTCTAAGTTTATAATTGTGATCACCCAAGTGATACACAAACAAGAATTGAGGTATGGTTTAGGGTTTTACTTGTGATCATCAAGTAATTCACAAGTTAGTTAGAAATATGGGTATAGGTCCTATATGTGTTTTAACACTATATTACTTTGGCTGGGGTGGCTCTTCCTCACCACTCATAGGATGATTCAATCCAAGATCATTTAGATTTATATAAGGGCTGAACTATACAAAGGTTTTTTACTATTCAGTTGTTTCTCTAATTAACATATTGGAGATGGTTTTATGGTTGCTAGTAGTTCCCCTATGATTTTATGTGTTGGAATATATCTGCTTAACCAACTAAGGTTTAATTGGTAATTATATATCTCCAAATCATAGTCATGATTAGACATGACTAACTTATTCTTAATGGCTTCTACTTCAAGTTCTTAAGGTTTATGATCATTACCCAATGGTGATGATCATGCATGGTATAGGCTTCCTAAAGTATCACTAGATTTATTTGGATATGGTTATACCAATTACCCTAATCACTCCACATGGGCCTGGATTATAATCTAGGGATTTCTATTTTCGTGCCCTCGGGTCCTTAGTTGTGCTCAGTTTTCCCCAGCTCCTTAGTTTTTCCTCAGTTTTCCCCAAGACCTTGTCTGAAACCCGCAGAAGGAGCTCGGACGGAAGGAATCCGTTAAGTTGGCCGTTCCGTGCTGACGAGTGGGGTCGTGTCGTTTGTGGGGCCGCGTCGTGTGGGGATGGTAGGAAAGAACCGCGTGGGACAGGACGAGACCATGTTTGTGTGGCCGTAGCGTGTGGGGCCGTAGCGTGTGGAGCTGTAGCGTGTGGAGCCATGTGGGTCCGGGATGTGGGCACGAGTGGTTTCTGTCTCTTTCGCCCAGATTAGCAGTTTTCAATGTACCTTTTTCCTCTCTCTCGCTCGATCTCATTCATATTTGATAGCCCAAATTGGTAGCAAATCTAGAGCAGCTTCTCCTTCGTTTTTTAACGACATTCATTTCTTTATGCCTTCGTTTTTACCCAATCGGGTAGGAAATCTAGGGCACAAATCCGGAAAAATATAGGATAAGCTGCATACAGCAGCCAACATAGCATAGATATATTCACGACATATCCAACGAGTAGTACCGATAGAACCCTACAACATAAGCTACATTTTACATGAATTTAAGCTGCTCTACGGATAGAGCGAGTCACATACGAGAGTGCGGTAGGCATGTTCAACGCCTCCAGGTTGCGCCCGTGACTCGCCCGGAGGTTGCGCGAGTGAATCCCAAGTGCTTTGTGTTTGGCCATGAACGCATGCACGTTCACCGTCGTTCCAACTCTAGCGCCGCATCCGCCAATGGATTCAGCATGGTTCACCGGGTAGTTGAAGTCGATGGCGCGGAGCTTCCTGTTGCAGAAGGGGCACTTGTAAATGCCTCGAGCAAAGGGGCCATCGTAATGGCCGGACTGCAGCCTCCTGAGGACGTGATGAGTCTTGGTGTGGAAGGACTCGTCGTCGCTGTCGACGTCGCTGCTCTGCACGTGTGATGTAGCACCAAAGATCGTGCAAAAAACACGGAGTCAATTGCAACGATGATGGAACAGAGAGTGAACAAAGATCATGCATGATAATATGGGCTCGAAAACAAGAGGTAGCCTCAGTTACATTGGACACACTTATATCCAGGATTTGAGTGAGTGAACCAAAGATCATGCACAACAAATTTGAACACACCAATTGTTTACTGACCAAACCCTGAATCAATTTGTGCCCAAATATTTATCATCATCGGCACAAATCTTAAACAAAAGCAAATCACAAGCACTAATAATGCAAGATCTAACACAAAAGGATTGAACTAGGAACAGACGCACCCTAATAACGCTAGATCTAACACAAATGGATTGAACTAGGAACAGACGAACCCTAATAATGCTAGATCTAACACAAAAGGATTGAAATGGGATAAGAACAAGGGAGCAAAGGGTTACCTCCGTCTCGTCGTCGACGATGCTGGTGTCGTAGGGGTTCTCCGGCGCGACGTACGGCACTGGTTCGTACGGGTCCCAAGCGACGGGGGCCTGGACGGTGGCGGCGGCCGATGCGCCGGCTTTTGATGCGCCGGCTGCTACGTTGGAAGCAGCGACAGGGGCCTGGACGGGGGCAGCGGCCGATGCGCCGGCGGCTGATGCGCCGGCTGCTACGTTGGAAGCAGCGACAGGGGCCTGGACGGGGGCAGCGGCCGATGCGCCGGCGGCCGATGCGCCGACAATGGGCATCTCATTCTTCTCCATCGCCGGCGGTTTTCTTCGGGGTTTTTTCTTCGGTTGTGGAGAAGATGATGGGACAGGAGAGGCGGTTGCAGTGAGAACGTGCGTCGAGGGAGAGGAAAAGGGCTCTATAAATACGAAGGTGGCGTGTACCGCAACACGCGTCCGCTATGCACGGCTGCAGCATGCACCGCGACACGAGTCTAACCTTGGGACGTTTGGTGTACTCAATTATAACCTCGGGCCTTATACAGAAATTTTATCTGTACTCAGTTTTCCCCTCGAGTACTTAGACTGGCAAGTGCCATATACTCAGTTTTACCCTCAAGTAGCTAGTCAACGAGAGAGTCAACAAATGAGATTAACATATCTAATTGAGGCATTTCATGCGCAAAAAAATTCAAAAAAATAAAAACATAGTGGCACCTACTCATGGAGTCTTCCTACGCAACCTGCCACCAAGAAAACCTTAACAAACATATATAAATCAAGTTTTACCACAAATTGCCACTTCTCGGAATCACTAGTGTAGCTATGAAGATGCATGGTTTTCCACTCAAACCCCTTTGCAAAACATCTTCCCCAAAAACATAGTTTGTCTAAATGATGCCATAATTGTCACACTCATGTATATTTGAATTGCAAATAATTTGATGTAGCCCAATATGAATTATATTGTACAAAACACGCATTTTTCATTTTGTAATTCTTTTTGTTTGAATCCCTTAGTCTATTTACTATTTATGTGCCCTTGGATTGTTAGTACTACTCATTTTTGCCCTCAAGTTCTATCACAAATGCTCTCAGAAGCCCAAACTTATCCTGATTGGTTGAGCCGTTGTCACACGGATCGACTCCACGAACCGTTGATCAACTTCTAACGGGCAGTATACCCCTCCCCGTCTCTTCGTGGCCACCCCTCTCTCTCTCTTCGTGGCCACCCCTCTCTCTCTCTGTCGGTGGATGCATTATTGTCACCCCTCTAACAATTATCAACTATCTTTCGCTTTCCTTTTTCTTTTAGGGGATATAGTTTTGGCATATAGTTTTAGTAATTTGAAACGGCCCAAAAGTGGTATAATTTTGGTATAAACATGAGGCATACATATTTGCGGATTTCGGTGAATGCATTATTGTCACCCCCTAACAATTATCAACTATCTTTCGCTTTCCTTTTTCTTTTAGGGGATATAGTTTTGGCATATAGTTTCGGTAATTTGAAACGGCCGAAAAGTGGTATAATTTCGGTATAAACATGAGGCATACATATTTGCGGATTTCGGTGAATGCATTATTTTCACCCCTCTAACAATTATCAACTATCTTTTGCTTTCCTTTTTCTTTTAGGGGATATAGTTTTGGCATATAGTTTCGGTAATTTGAAACGGCCAAAAAGTGGTATAATTTCGGTATAAACATGAGGCATACATATTTGCGGATTTCGGTGAATGCATTATTGTCACCCCTCTAACAATTATCAACTATTTTTCGCTTTCCTTTTCTTTTAGGGGATATAGTTTTGGCATATAGTTTTGGTAATTTGAAATGGCCCAAAAGTGGTATACTTTTGGTATAAACATGAGGCATACATATTTGCGGATTTCGGTGAATAGATTATTGGGAGCCCTAGATTATTTGTCACCCCTCTAACAATTATTGGGAGCATTCCAATATAGTTGGTAATTTCGGTGAATGCACACACTAACTATGAAAACAACTACAAGTACATGTAACTGGATAATGAATTTTTAACAAGGTATCCCTTTAACAACTTCTAGCGCCTGGTGAGCAATGATAAGAATCCGATCGCAATTATACAACAGAAAAAACAACCAGCCATCAGATTAGCTTGCTTCTTCAACTCGATTAGCTGCCTTAATCGCTTGTTCATTTTCTTCAGTTCTCCCTTCACTTCCACCAGTCCTGCATTGGGAGCATTAGGCATAATCGGAACGGCTCCTCTCTCCGCCGCATTCTCTACAGCAAGTCCCCCTCCCAAATTGCGCTCCCCAATAGCGCCAATTGATTCCTGCAATTGAAGCCTCTGAACGTACACATCGATCCACTCAAAATGCCTGCATTTCTTCAGGATCTGAAAACAACAACGGGAACCCTAAATCCCAAATTCAAGGGAATAGCAAGAAAATCGAGAGAAAACAGAGAAATTGGAGCGAGATCTAACCTTATCCCCCTCTCTATATGGCAAGCTCTCGCATGCAAGGAACTCACGTCCACGGTTGCCGTTCTCGTCCGTCTTACAGATCGACCGCTTCAGAGGCTCCTGGCGTGGGCAGTCAGGGCATCTTGTCAAAGGAACGGGTCCATACTGCGGCCATGAAGAACGGGAGGTCGAAGAGAAACTAGACATCACCCGCCTGCCGGAGAAGGGCTGCCGCTGGCGGAGAAGAAGAACAATGGGGCGCGGGGAAAGAATGGGGAAACAATGGCACGGGCACGGGGCTGGCTCGGGCTCCCATTTTACAACGGTCACCTGGGTAAGCTGTGGGTCCGGCGCACTAACGAGGACAGGTTGTGGGTCCCACGATGATCTGGATAAGTGAAGACGTGTCCACTGCGGGGCACCAACAGCGGCCCCACTTGCCATCACCAACCAACATCAACTAAATGAAATCCTCCGTCCGAGCTCCTTCTGCGGGTTTCAGACAAGGTCTTGGGGAAAACTGAGGAAAAACTAAGGGGCTGGGAAAAACTGAGCACAACTAAGGAGCCAGGGGCAGGAAAATAGAAATCCCTATAATCTATGGTTCTACACAAGGAATGATGATGTGATTATCTAAATATGTGGTTTGCCTAAGAATTCTACTTTGCTACCTTCTGTAGCTTGTTCTTTAGGAAATCTGATGAACCTGCCTCTTGTGGTATTCCTCCACCTCCTAGCTGCTTCATCTTGGTCCTATCTAAATTATGGAGTGGCCCAACTCTTTGGTTTGCTTGTATCAACGTACAAGATAATGAAATGGATGAGGTAGAGGGTTCCTTTTATAGGCTTGGGCATTCTCTAGTATCATGACACATAGGTGAGTGACTCATGTTTTGATTTGATGAGTAATGTGCTTGGTTGTCATGCTCTCATCCATAGTAATCCTTTAAGCATGATGTGGCATAACTTAGGATTCAAGTTATGTAGATATTTTCATCCTATGTGGCATGGGTATTATCCTCTCATGTAATTTGTTTTTGGATAGCCAAGTGGCTTTTGTTACTAAATATCTTGTGAATGATTTTATGCTTGTGGGTGAGTCATTATATCATATTTGATTGTATTTCTATTATAATTGGGATCAAAATGTCAAGAATAGGAATTATACCCCAATTTTGAATGATGATGTTGGATTTCACCAAGGCATGATCATATGAGCTTCAAAATACTCATAGTTTATTTTATTCAAATAATTTGAACTATAATTCGTAATGTAAACGAATTTAGTTTTGTGATAATCACATATTAAATAAGTTATGATTAAAAATCAGAATGTGTGGCTTTTATGAACTTATATCCTTTGGTTTTACCATATTTGGTAATAAGTTTTAAAGTGAATTCAATTATACATCAAGGTAGTTTCTCAACTTTTAAGTATTAATAATTTAGAGTTTGTTTCTTATCTCTTTGATGGGTATAAACCTCTCCAATCTCTAGGGTTTAATTATAAGCTTGTGTTGGTGTTAAATTCAAAGGTTTGGTTCAAGAAATACCATGTTATGATCTTTAATAAGATCAAGTAGTTGATCCTTGATTAATAGGTTCTTGTGTTGGTTTTAATTCCATTTGATCTAATCCCTTAGATCAAATCATATCTACCCATAACAAGGTTTTAGCAAAGTCACATTGAGGTTTATAGCACTGGACTTGATGAGCTACTTCAATTCCACCAAGGTCAAGTGAAACTTCGATTCATCGTGATCTGTTTTACTTTAAAACGCGAAAATTCCCCAGATTTTCATTGCATGAATGCAATGCACACATCTGTTTCCTCTATTTTTGTAACCCCAAATACTGGGATATTACAAGTAATTTCTGCTTCCCTCTGCGAATTTCCTTTCTTTTACTTTTATGTTGAGTCTTCATGTTCTAAGTTCATGCACCATTAAGAGAGCATAGTTGTCATTCTTAGTTTTATGTGCATGGTCCCAAAATTATTATTGATTGAATCATGAATGTGTTATTACTTGTTCTTAAATTATTTGTATTTAGTCATCCTTTGAACTTTTAAGGTGCATGTCACTTCAAAAATTATTTGTTTGTTATCACTTACCTACTCGAGGACGAGCAGGAGTTAAGTTTGGGGATGTTGATACGTTGCAAACGTATCTATAATTTTTGAAGCTCCATGCTTGTTTTACACCAATTCCACTATGTTTTATGTGTACTTTGCATCATTTTATGAAATTTACTGGACTAACCTATTAACAAGTTTCACAGTGCCAGTTTCTGTTTATTATATCTATTTATTGCAGAAAATGTCCAAAATTGAAAGTGCTTGGAAAATTATGGAAAAATCACAGATATTCGAATATACCAGAAGACTCCGGGAGCCAGAAAGGGATAAGGAGATGTGCCACGGGGCAGCCATACCAGGCCCAGGCGCGGGCCCAGGCCTGGCCGCGCCTAGGAGTGGTATGGGCACCCCGTGCACCCCTGGCGTCGCCTCTTCGCCTATAAGACCCCTCTGACCTAAAAACTCCGCTACATATCACACTCCGTCCACGAAAAGTTCCGTAGCCACCATCATCGCCGAAACCAAGTTTCGGGGGACAGAAGTCTCTGCTCCGGCACACTGCCGGGACGGGGAAGTGCCCCCGGGGCCATCTCCGTCGACTCCACCACCTCCACTTCGACTCCATGATGGTTTGTGAGTAGTTCTAGCAGGGACTATGCGTTCTTTCCTGTAGCTAGATGGTACTCTCTCCCATGTGCTTCAATACAATGATCTCATGAGCTGCCTTACATGATTGATATCCATATGATGTAATCGGTGTTGTGTTTGTTGGGATCTGATGGATTGATCATTATGTTCCAGTATATCTTATAAGTTTGTGAAGTATTTGTTGCTGCAATATTGTTATGTTTAATGCTTGTCACTAGTGCACGAGTGGCATGATCTTAGATCTAGGCTCTATAATTGTTGCTTAGATTATATCTACAAATTGTATGCACATGTCTTTGTCCGGAACCCGAGGCCACAAAGTTATCTCGAATTGGGATAACCGGAGGGGATGGCTTTGATATGAGGATCACATGTTTTCACCAAGTGTTAATGCTTTGCTCCGGTGCTCTATTAAACGGAGTACCTTAATTACCAGTAGTTTCCCTTGAGGCCCCGCTGCAAACGGGCTGGTAGGACAAAAGATGTTATGCAAGTTTCTCATTGCGAGCACGTATGAATATATATGGAAAACATGCCTACGATATTAATAGACTGGATATTTTGTCTTAATGCTAAATTCAATTCCGTCAATTGCCCAGCTGTAATTTGTTCACCCAACACTTGTTATCTGGAGAGTTACCACTAGTGTAGATCGCCGGGAACCCCGGTCCTTTATTTCATCATCATTGCTTTTCAATCAACTGCGCGCTGGGATATTTTCCAGTGCCATTGCCTCTGTGTTACTGCTACTATTATGATACTATTGCTCTCATATTACTGCCGCATCACATTTACCTGTCAACACGCCATCAAAGTAGTACCAACTATTTTCTGGCGCCGCATCATATTACCACTGTTTTCACATCACCCTGTTGCTAGTGCTTTTCCAGGTGCAACTGAATTGACAACTCCGCTGTCAAGGCTTATAACTATTCTTTGGCTCCCCTTGTGTCGAATCAACAAATTTGGGTTTTACTTCCCTCGAAGACTGTTGCGATCCATTATACTTGTGGGTCATCACACCTCATTCTCCATCCTGTTGGAGTCGAGGCTGAGCTGAGTCTTGTACAACAGTACTCCATCTGGGCGGCCTGGCGACCGAGGGGGCAAACATAGGGCACCATATTAGGAAATCCCTCCTCATCGCGGCATCCCAAGTGAGAATGAGGGAACCCCTTGGTCTCCAACTCGACACGGTGGAGAAAGACGAGGCGTGCGAGGGCTGCCCGCATCACCCTCACAAGTCCTTCCTCCCATGTGCGGTCGAAGATCTGGACCTCAATCTCCTCAATGTTCTTCACATGCGAGCCTCGGAGTGTGCAAACCACCATCCAGGACAGCTCTCTGTCCTTGGTGCACTCCATCTATCCTCCCTTCACCTCGGGAAGCAGGCGTCCAACGGCCCGCGACACCTTGATAAGGGCGGACTCGAACATGTAGCGAGGTTGCTCATAGCCCAGCTGACGGCTCATGGTGAACATCGGTGCGGCCATCTACACAAAAATTTAAGGTTGTAATTAGTAACATGATCGAAGTGTGCAAAATTTTAAGTACATAAAGTAAAAAAATTAAAGATTAATGCAAGTAACTTAAATTTAAAATAATTTAGGGGAGAGACTAGGCAATATTTCAACATATAGTCATCTCGTTTTTGATATCTAAAATAGTTTTCGTACTATCTTAACCCTCATGCTAACTAAGGTTTCCTACAGTCAGGATGGCTCTGATACCAGCTCTGTCGGGACCCCGGACTAGCTGTCTGAAATACCCTGTTATGCATTCAACTCACGATCCCATGATCAATGCGCCGTGAGCACATAACCGAACTGAATATCCAAAGTTACATCATCCATTACATAGTACCGAATAAATAAGTCTTACAATAAAGGGGTCACATGACCAAGTCTTACATAAGTGCCACTACGGGCAAGTTCAACACAAACAGTTGCAGCGGATACACGTCAACAGCGTCGGGCCCAAGTCATGCCTTTGACCTATAGGCAGCTGACCGAGAGATCGTCCTAAGTCGCATAGTCGTTCTGATAACCTCCGTCATCTTCATAGTCTGGCCAGGTTAATAGCCAGGGACAATGCCGTGAGTACATTTGAATTGTACTCGCAAAACCATCAAGAAGATACTAACAAGTCTATCTAAAGAATTGTAAGAGAAGAAGAACAATTTCTCTTGTGGATACAACATGTGGAAGAGATTCAGTTTCTCTTGTGGATATAGCATGTGGAAGAGATTCAGTTTCTCTTGTAGATATAGCATCCCGACATCTCAGTTGACGGGGACACTAAGAGGTTCCTATAACATCTCTATATCGTTATTGAAGAAGATACTTCAAAAGAGTTCCTCTACATGAAACACTAGGATGGGGTAACCCAAGTACATCACTTTTCCTCTTCGACCATATCCATATGGTCGACACAATCTTTCCCGTACCCTTCCGGTACTTCCAACACTTTCACACTTCCTTCTTGTAAAGCCTTTTAAAAAAACCCGACACAGCTAAGCAACGTCCATTCCAACCGGCCATGACCGCGGACGCGGCTATTCGAATAGTTTTAACCCTGCAGAGTGTGCGCACTTTCCCCACAAGAACCGATAAATCCACCGAGATCATCCCCGGTTCGTCATACGAAAGTATGCGAATCTTGGATAACCAGTCATAGTATTTCGCCTGTCTCCCTTGACATGAGTCCTTCCCTGCGGGCTTAACCTTCCCGGCACCCTGGCAGCATACCTCCCCTTTGAGCATATCTTCGGCGCCACGGCAGAAGTCCCTCAGTAATCGTCCGGCTGTAGACAACTACAGTGTATTTCCTCCTCCAGAGCGCAACCCAGCGTCAGAGGTCACCGTGACCCTCCTAGAGAGTTGTGAAGGTGTCTCCCGCCAATTTCAACAAACTACGGACTAAGCCCGTGCCCACTTTG
Source organism: Lolium rigidum (assembly GCF_022539505.1). Lineage (NCBI taxonomy): Eukaryota > Viridiplantae > Streptophyta > Magnoliopsida > Poales > Poaceae > Lolium > Lolium rigidum. The sequence goes on along the minus strand of NW_025901011.1, from coordinate 12,282 downwards.
GATAGTGTGGTTGTGCTGTTTGGTTGTTCCGGGCGAATACATAGAACCATGTGTCATTTTCTTGAAAACTCAAGCAACACACACACACACTTTCCACTTTCCAAACATCTTTGTCAATATCATTTACTCTCATAAACCATACACTTGGGTAAGTCAACTCATCCAAGGTTTTATCAAAAAAATTACAACAAGGTAAAACCTTGAGGGGTTCCCAACCTAAAGTTTCATGAAGGGACTAATACTCCATCATGGCCGTGATGATGGTCATCATGCCAATGAGGGGTGGATAGAGGTGGAACTAAAAAGAGTTACACTTGCTTAAGGTAAGCATGTTCCTTGACAACATAAGAGGGGAAACACTTTCAGATTTGTGGTGTTAACCGACCATACTAAATGGAGTAAGGGTGACCAACAATAGTTGACATAACAAGGGTGGATAGGCATACTCATCTCAATATGATAGCACACCAAGAGTATGGTGGTGTTACCACTACACTATCAAGAGGGTACAGGTGAATTGTCAAGGAGTGTCACATACTTAAGGTAAGCATGTGAATCAACATGGTATGATGGCATAGCCATGACCAACATACATTCCAACAAAACTAAGACAACCATATGGTGTGACCAAGAGTTTCATCATGTTTAAAACCAAGCATGCATGAGATAAAGAACTAGCACACACATGATAAAGAAACAATAGTCACCACAAGGTGACCTCAATGGGAAACACAATATTCAGATATCAATAAATGGCTTGCCTTGGTTGGCTTGTCCCTGGTCCTCTTCAAAACCTTCTGCAAATTCCTCCCCTTCAACTTCACCCTCGTTCGTATCTATCGTCACAAAAGTAAATAACACATACAATTAACACATAGTTCAAGAATCAAAGGTCAAGTAAAACAAAGTGAAAAATATTCAGGGGAGTGGTTTGACAATAACAAAACATAGGTTGGCTATTTTTAAAATAAAGTGGTGGCAAAGGTTTGAATAATTCAAAGAGATTTCAAATACATCATTGCATGTGACACACATACATTCATAAACAGAGACAAGTTTTCCAAACCAAAGACTAACAGTATTTTTCCTAAATAGCCAGTAACAAAACAAGATTAACACAATTGGATTCATCTAAAAATATAAATCCTACAATTTTAGGAATTACAAATACCAAACAGTAACCATAGAACATGTTTAATACACTAATAATCGTACAAAACTCCTAAAAATACAAGGCCCGTGGCATTGGAAAGACATTTTTATACTGGTTCTACTGCAATTGGAATCACCCCATTTGGATGTGACAATCTCAAGTTATTAGCAAAACAGTGCTCAGATACATTTCAAATTTTATTAACCAATTTTAAATTTCAAACGGAAATGATTTGGGCGGGAAGCTCTGGGCCGTGCCAAGTGCACAGTGACGGGCCGGCCCAGTGGCTTTTCTAGGTGGCGGGAAAAAAGAAAAAGGGGAAAAGGCCGGGGCCCGGGGCGGGCCAGGCCATGCACGCCAGCGTGGCTGCATGGGCCATGCAGCCGCTGGATCGGGATCCGACGGCCAGGAGCCGTCGTGTCCACGACGTGTGCGCGGCGCTCGCCGGCGAGGAACGAAGGAAGCAGCTCGACGGCTTACCGGCGGCTGGTGGTGGCGTGGCGCGGTGCAGATGGGTCGAGGGCGTGGCGAGGCTGCACGTAGACATCCTGGCGGCGCTTCGACACGGTATCTCCTCCTCGCGTGGCGACGTATGCGTCACGGGCGTCATCGGTGCATCGCCGTCGTTGTCGTCTCGGGGCGGATCTGCGCGTCGGAGAGGGTAGGGTGGAGGGTTAGGTGCATGCAGGGGTGATGGCGACGAAAGGGAGAAGAGAGGGCGTCGGCGTCGTGGCGGTGAGCGTCCACCTGCACGACACGCCCACGGTGACCACGACGTCGGCGTCTTCGGCGACAGCAGTGGCAGCGGCTCGAGATGCCGCTCGAGCAACACAGCGAGGAGGCAGAGAGTGGAGGTGAGTGTGGGGAGGGGTTGAAAGGGCGCGGTGGTGGCGGCTGAGTGCCTTTTATAGGCGAGGGGGCGGCAGAAGGGGAGCAGGCTGTGGCGTTGGCCAAGTGCTGGCATCACCTGGTGGGGCCAGGGTGACATCGCCAAGGTGGCGTCAGCGCGGGGAGGGTGCCGAGGCGACGCGCGGGCGATCGAGGTTGATGGCGCACCGAGCGAGGCGTCGACCATCATGACGCGGCCAGGTATGCGCACGCGTGTGTGGGGAGGCTAGGGTTTCTGCGGGAGAGGGGCTGGCTGTTGCGAGGAGGCGATATAGGGTCGGCGGCGCGTGAGGAGGCGATGCAACCCGACGACAAGGGTACGTGGCGCCCTAGCTAGCTAGTTACGAGGGTGACTGGCATACACCGACGACTCTACCTTTCTATTGAGTGGCTACATTTATCTCCTGCTCTTTAACGAAGATAAGGCACACACGATATACGTATCTCCGGTGACTAGTGAATGCAGCACTCGTGGATGTGGTTAGCGCCCATGCATCGCAGTTTTCGTCCAGTGAAAACGAGAAGAATTATTCCAAGTCATTAAAAATATGGGCCCCGCATATACTTATGTTGCCAGTCATCGTAGAACTTAATTTATTTATTTTGCTAGAGTTAGAGCAAGTTTAATAGTATAGCCAGCTGCTGGCTGTAAGTTAAGTGTGCCAGGTCATCTATAGCCAACTTAGAGCCAACTTATACAATAGTGAGCTATAAAATGTAGTATTTTATCAATATATGACCCACCTTTCACTCTCACAAAGTGCCTAGGAGCACGTGCTAGAGCTGGCTCTTGCATAAGAGCTCACTCCTCTTCTCTCTCCTCATCTCCCTCCTCCAACTAAGCAATAATATACTATTTTAATCATCATAGCCAGCTGACTAGTATTTATAGTACTTGCTCTTAAACTATGCTCCACGTACGTTGGATGTCTAGTCTATAAAAAATGGGCTCAACCTGTAGGTGATTGTCGGGGGATGGCCCCCGGTAGGCCAAGTCTATGGCAAGTTGGGCATAATATGGTAGTGGTATACCGGATCGAAGAGTGATCCGGAATCTAAAGTTAAGTTCAGTTAACCGGAGTTGGTACGAACCGGTATCCCCAGAGGGGTATATCGAAGTTCCAGCTCTAAGAGTTTGTGTGGCTAAGTACGGAGGTACCGGAGCTCAGAGGAAAAGGTACCGGGAAACCGGTACCAGGGGGTCACTGTAGCCTATCGGCACTTTGGTCAAAGATTCCATCAAGGACTAGAGGACAAGGATGAGCGAAGCACTTCAGCTTTAAACGAAGCCCTAGCGCCAATGCAGAAGATGACGTAAAAGATACCGGAGGAGGTCATCACCCTTGATTAAAGACATAACTGGCGCCTGGTGGGCCAAAGTAGCTTTATAAAGTAGCTTAGCTCATCCTAGATTCCATTAGGGTTTCTTCCCTTGTAAGCCACCCTCTCCCCTATATAAGGAGAGGCGGCACACCCCTGCGCGGGACGGATGCATAGATAGACAGTTCGATCTAGAGAAAGATTATGTTGTTCATCAGCAAGTAGAAGGAAGCTTGTACTGTACATCTTCAACCTCTGGCCAAGGGCCAAGTTAAGGAATACATACCGGTTTCTTTCCTCCATTTCCCCATTAACAAAACCCTCCCCCGGATCCTCTATTGCACATTCGGCCCCAACTTAAGCCATCCTATGGCATCTGTTGTTACCCCACGACGACAGTTGGCGCCCACCGTGGGGCCAGCAGCTACGCTTGCTGGAGTTCATATCCGAGCGGGCCTTCTCACCATCTCCGGCGAGCGCGTGGTCTCTAGCCTCATCTACCGCCTCGGCTCGCTGGACTTCATCGACGACAACGCGGGTTGCTTCGCCAACGTCGGCCGCTTCCCGCAAAACGGCCGCATCATCGAGTTCGGCAGCCACCGCGTCTACCTCGGCACCGTGAAGGAGCGCCAGTACCCCTCACCGGTGCTGCTGGCGCCGGATCCGCCAAGGTCTTCAACTGTCGCGGGCCGCGCTTCGACCGCGTCGCCGGCAGCGTGGAGGTGCTGATGGCTGGCGTAGGAGGCGCCGACAAAGAAGCTGATGTGGAGGGCGCTGGGCAGACCAAGTCCACGCGCACGGCCAAGCCACCGACCGAGCACGGCTAGATCGTTGCCGGAACATCTACCGCGCCACCGGAAGCGACCCCGCTCCAAGCAGCCATGAGCGTCTTGGCTATCCCCATCGCGCAGAACATCTACCCCGCCGCAGCTCAAGCCGAACTGGAGGCGCAGCGACAGAAGCTGCTCTCCGGCGCAGCGAATATCATCAAGGCCCAGTAAGAGCTAAACTTGACCTTACGTGAGTATAACGCTGCCCATGGCTTTGCTTCTGTTAGCGCAAACCCTACTAGAGTAGCGGGAAACCGGCTTAGAGGTCGCAATCTAGAGCAGGACTTGCGCCGGGAAGTTCTTTCCGGTAAGAGTGCGTCGGTATCTTTGAGCATGGTAGAGAAACCGAAGTACAACAGTCCAGATAAAACAATAAAAGCTGCTAGGGCTGCAGTAGAGATGTGTGAATTGCTTTCAGGTGAGGCCTTAGCAAAGCAGCAAGATCGAGTAAGGGAGTTACTTGATATGATTGAGGCACAAAACGCTGAACTGGCTCGTATCAACGAAGAGGCTTTAGCGTCAAAATTGGTTCGCTCGGCAAGAAATGCCGGAAGCAAGTCACATGGGCAGGCCTCGTCTCCCCATCCTGACAGAAGAGAAAAAGATGCAAATGCACATCAAATGACTGTGTACGATCCGGTTCTGGACGAAAAACAACAAGCCGGGTAACATGATGCCGGTAGAAAGGCTAAGGGGCAGGCCGTGGCTATGCTGGAAATGGCTACACCGGAAACGCTTACGCCGGTAAAGGAGAAACCGGGCAAAATTATCGGGCAGCAAGAGCAGCTTACGCTGAGGAGGAAATGCCTCCACCAAGGTACCAGCGAGGAAAAGCTACGGTACCGGAACGATACGATGAAGCCGATTCCGGAATGGAAAGGGTCGGAGCTTACCGGAACCCATTGGGGGAACGTGTTGGAGAAACATACCTACCAGACAGGGATGCGAGGCACAGGCTGGACAGAGTATATCTATCCGAAATGATCGAGGTTGAGGTTCCGCCGGGTCCGAAGTGCTTTGGCCCGTGGATCATGAGGGAAGAACCACCGGTACGCAACTTTCAGTTGCCCTGTGACACAAAACATACGATGGTACCACGAAGCCGGAAGATTGGCTTGTGGACTATGTAACAGCGGTATACATCGCTGGAGGTGGAGGAACAGCAGCTGGCGGAGGAAACCGGCGTTGGGCAGTGAGAGAATCATACCGTCCTTCCTGGTAGGACCGGCACGCATTTGGATTAACAATTTGCCAAAGGGAAGCATAAATGGCTGGCTTGATTTTGAAGAAGCATTCGTGAGCAACTTCAGCAGCACCTACCGGAGGCCAAACAGACCGCAGCATCTCGCTATGTGCCAGGAGCGCGAGAACGAAACAGACCGGGATTATCTGACCCGGTGGAACTCCACGAGAAACTCTTGCGAAGGTGTGATAGAAGCACAAGCAATTGCTTGCTTCTGTAACGGGTGCCGGAGAGGCTCGCCATTGTGGCAAAAGCTACAGAGAAACATGCCAACCACTTTGGTTGAGATGATCCGGGTAGCTGATAGCTACACATTGGGTTAGGGTTGAAAATGAAAGGGAAACTTTGCGTCCGTTTTTGAAGAAAGAGGAAATGAAAAGAAAAAAAAGGGAAAAGGAAATGGCATTTTGCGGAAAATGAAAGGAAATGGAAGAATCATAAAAGGAAACGGAAATGAAAACGAGGGAGCTGTTTCCGACGGAAATGAAAACGGCAAAGGAAATTCCGGATAAACAAAAATGAAAAGTTTCCGCAAATGTAACCTAGAGAGGCCCATGTTCGACAGCCGCCTACAGTCCCGACGACTCATCTCTGTTTGGGATGATTCCACAAGACCTAGTCCCAACTCCCAAGCGATCGCAGCGATCGCGGCTTCTTCCTACAAGACGAGCGGTCAGGTGGCCAAGCGACTGCCCACGAACAGTCTTAGTGTTGACGCAAAAATATTTATATGAACTTGCGCTTGTCTAAGTGTTAAACTATGTCTGTTACTCCCTCCGTCACTAAAATGATGTCTTAACTTTGTCAAATTTTGGATGTATCTAGATACTAAATTGGGTCTAGATACATCCAAATTTGGACAAAGTTGAGACACCCTTTTAGTGACGGAGGTAGTACTTTATGTTGAATTGCCGCTTGTTGAAGTTGAGTGATATTCCTTGTCTTATTGCCTACTTCGTTATACGTGCCTTTTCGGTATACATACCAAGGTAATATGCCGCCATTTTATCGTGACAAATATTCATTTTCGTAACGTATCCGTCCCGTATCCGCTCCATATTCATCTCCGGTGATTTTCGTTTCCATTTTCGTTTCCGGGGTTTCCGATTTCGTTTTCGATTCCATCAAGATAGGAGGCAAAAAACGATAAGACATATTTCCGTCCGTTTCCGTTCCGTTTTCAACCCTACATTGGGAGATCCAATGCAACCGGCAATCGCGGGTGACCCTTTGTCAAAACCCCAGCCGCGCCAAGATCAGTACCGTAACAACCCCACAACAAAAGAAGGGAAGATTTTCCGGATCGGAGGTACGGAATGCAACAAGTGGCCGCGGTGCAGGACAATTCTAGCGCCAGCGGAAGCCAAAGACAGAAAACCGGATCACAGCCATGGGCGGGTCCAAAGAAACAATGGGTTGAGAAGAAACCGTGGCAAGATCAGGAAAACACCTTGGAATCCGCTATGGATCAACCGTGCCGCTGGCACACGCCGGATCCGGCAAGGCCGGCGAACCACTTGACAAAAGATTGCTCCTAGACCAAGAGGTTGTTGGAGAGAGGCATGATGAAAGATGCCAGAGACCAAGGTTTCGAAAAGTAGCCACCGCCGCCACCGCTTACCGGGGCAAATGCGCAACCGCAAACCGGCTGCAGCAGCCGCAAGAAGATCACCAGGTGGCACAAGGCAATAACCAAGCTCCACCGCCGACAAATTTAGGCCAGAATGTTTACCACGATCCGGACTTCTGTTGTGTTGTGTTCGTAACAGAGCCCATGGACCGGCAAAGCGTGCATCGCTGTTCCATGGAAGTGAACACGGTGATACCGGCAGTACCAAAATACATGTTGTGGTCAGATCAGGAACTGACTTGGTCGTTCAAGGATCATCCGAAAGTCATGCCAAATCCGGGAGGATATGCTCTGGTGGTGGACCCGATCATGCATGGACCATCGTCGCGAGTCCGGTTCAGCAAGGTGCTGGTGGACAATGGGAGCAGCATAAACATCTTGTACCGGCACACCATGCAGACGCTTGGCATAACACCAAACATGTTGGAGCCAACCCACACGACTTTTCACGGCATCGTTCCAGGGCTGTCTTGTTCGCCCATGGGCAAGGTTCGGGTGGATGTGTTGTTTGGATGGCGTGACAATTGTCGCGTTGAAAATATTCTGTTCGAAGTGGTTGATCTCGACAGCCCCTACCATGCATTACTGGGGAGGCCGGCACTGGCGAAATTCATGGCCTCAACTCATACTACGTACCTCAAGATGAAGATGCCGGCACCCAATGGACCCTTAACTGTGGTGGGAAACTACAAAATGTCGCTCGAAACCGCGTCTCCCGGATCAAATCTGGCCGAGTCACTGGTGATAGCGGAAGAAAAAAGGAGAATTCAAACCGCTGTTGCGCTGGCTCAATCCTCCAGCTGAACTTAGCGGCAATGAGCAGCCAACTTGGCACACCGGCTTTCAAGCCGACGAAAGAAACAAAGGACATCGTGTGCTAGATCTGGCTTACCCAGAGCGCACCGTTCGTATCGGTGCCGGCCTGAGTGAGGCATAGGAAAGTGCGCTCGTCAACTTCCTCCATGAGAATGGGAACATCTTCGCCTGGTCTACTGATGACTTGGTGGGTGTGCCGAGGGAGTTGGCTGAGCACTCTCTGAATGTCCGGAAGGATGCGAGGCCGGTGAGACAACCTTTACGCAGGTTTGTTGAAGACAGGAGGAAAATCATTGGAGAAGAGGTAACGAAGTTGCTGGTTTCCGGTTTCATCGTGGAAGTACTGTGCTGGCGTGTAATTGACACACGTCTGTTGGGAACCCCAAGAGGAAGGTGTGATGCGTACAGCAGCAAGTTTTCCCTCAGTAAGAAACCAAGGTTATCGAACCAGTAGGAGTCAAGGAACACGTGAAGGTTGTTGGTGACGGAGTGTAGTGCGGCGCAACACCGGGGATTCCGGCGCCAACGTGGAACCTGCACAACACAATCAAAATACTTTGCCCTAACTTAACGAGTGAGGTTGTCAATCTCACCGGCTTGCTGTAAACAAAGGATTAAACGTATGGTGTGGAAAATGATGTTTGTTTGCGAAGAACGAGTAAAGAACGAGTTTGCGGTAGATTGTATTTCAGATGTAAAAGAATGGACCGGGGTCCACAGTTCACTAGTGGTGTCTCTCCGATAAGAAATAGCATGTTGGGTGAACGAATTACAGTTGGGGAATTGACAAATAGAGAGGGCATAACAATGCACATACATATCACGATGACTAATATGAGATTTAATCAGGGCATTACGACAAAGTACATAGACCGCTATCCAGCATGCATCTATGCCTAAAAAGTCCACCTTCGAGGTTAGCATCCGCACCCCTTCCAAGTATTAAGTTGCAAACAACGGACAATTGCATTAAGTATGGTGCGTAATGTAATCAACACAAATATCCTTAGACAAAGCATTGATGTTTTATCCCTAGTGGCAACAACACATCCACAACCTTAGAACTTTCTCGTCACCGTCCCGCATTCAATGGAGGCATGAACCCACTATCGAGCATAAATACTCCCTCTTGGAGTTACAAGTATCAACTTGGCCAGAGCCTCTACTAGCAACGGAGAGCATGCAAGAACATAAACGACACATATATGATAGATTGATAATCAACTTGACATAGTATTCCATATTCATCGGATCCCAACAAACACAACATGTAGCATTACAAATAGATGATCTTGATCATGATAGGCAGCTCACAAGATCTAACATGATAGCACAATGAGGAGAAGACAACCATCTAGCTACTGCTATGGACCCATAGTCCAGGGGTGAACTACTCACACATCAATCCGGAGGCGATCATGGTGATGAAGAGTCCTCCGGGAGATGATTCCCCTCTCCGGCCAGGGTGCCGGAGGCGATCTCCTGAATCCCCCGAGATGGGATTGGCGGCGGCGGCGTCTCTGGAAGGTTTTCCGTATCGTGGCTCTCGGTACAGGGGTTTTCGCGACGAAGGCTATAAGTAGGCGGAAGGGCGGCGTTGGAGGGCTGACGAGGGGCCCACACCATAGGGCCGCGCGGGCCCCCCTCTGGCCGCGCGGCCCTATGGTGGCGGCGCCTCGTCGCCCCACTTCGTATCCCCTTCGGTCTTCTGGAAGCTCCGTGGAAAAATAAGACCCTGGGCGTTGATTTCGTCCAATTCCGAGAATATTTCCTTTGTAGGATTTCTGAAACCAAAAACAGCAGAAAACAGCAAATGGCTCTTCGGTATCTCGTCAATAGGTTAGTGCCGGAAAATGCATAATAATGACATAAAGTGTGTATAAAACATGTGAGTATCATCATAAAAGTAGCATGGAACATAAGAAATTATAGATACGTTTGAGACGTATCAAGCATCCCCAAGCTTAGTTCCTACTCGCCCTCGAGTAGGTAAACGATAACAAGGATAATTTCTGAAGTGACATGCTATCATAATCTTGATCAATACTATTGTAAAGCATATGAGATGAATGCAGTGATTCGAAGCAATGGTAAATACAATGATTAAACAGCTGAATCATATAACAAAGACTTTTCATGAATAGTACTTTCAAGACAAGCATCAATAAGACTTGCATAAGAGTTAACTCATAAAGCAATAAATTCTTAGTAGAGAGTTTTGAAGCAACACAAAGGAAGATATAAGTTTCAGCAGTTGCTTTCAACTTCAACATGTTTATCTCATGGATAATTGTCAACACAAAGTAATATAACAAGTGCAATAGGTAAACATGTAAGAATCAATGCACACAGTTCACACAAGTGTTTGCTTCTAAGATAGAAAGAAGTAGGTAAACCGACTCAACATAAAGTAAAAGAAAGGCCCTTCGCAGAGGGAAGCATGGATTACTATTTTTGTGCTAGAGCTTTTCATTTTGAAAACATAGAAACAATTTTGTCAACGGTAGTAATAAATCATATGTGTTATGTATAAGACATCCTATAAGTTGCAAGCCTCATGCATAGATTACCAATAGTGCTCGCACCTTGTCCTAATTAGCTTGGATTTACATGGATTATCATTGCATAGCATATGTTTCAACCAAGTGTCACAAAGGGGTACCTCTATGTCGCTCGTACAAAGGTCCAAGGAGATAGATCGCATTTGATTTCTTGTTTTTGATAGATCTCAACTTAGGACATCCATACCGGGACAACATAGACAACAGATAATGGACTCCTCTTTAATGCATAAGCATTCAACAACAGATAATATTCTCATAAAAGATTGAGGATTAATTGTCCAAACTGAAACTTCCACCATGATTCATGGTTTTAGTTAGCGGCCCAATGTTCTTCTCTAACAATATGCATACTCAAACCATTTGATCATGATAAATCACCCTTACTTCAGACAAGACGAACATGCATAGCAACTCACATGATATTCAACAAAGGTGTGATAGTTGGTGGAGTCCCCAGAAACATGGTTACCGCTCAACAAGCAACTTATAAGAAATAAGATACATAAGCTACATATTCTTCACCACAATAGTTTTTAAGGCTATTTTCCCATGAGCTATATATTGCAAAGACAAAGAATAGAATTTTAAAGGTAGCACTCAAGTAATTTACTTTGGAATGGCAGAGAAAAACCATGTAGTAGGTAGGTATGGTGGACACAAATGGCATAGTTTTTGGCTCAAGGATTTGGATGCACGAGAAGTAATCCCTCTCAATACAAGGCTTAGGCTAGCAAGGTTGTTTGAAGCAAACTCAAGTATAAACCGATACAGAAAAACTTACGTAAGAACATATTTCAAGCATTATAAGACTCTACATTGTCTCCTTGTTGTTCAAACACCTCACCGGAAAATATCTAGACTCTAGAGAGACCAATCATGCAAACCAAATTTTAACAAGCTCTATGTAGTTCTTCATTAATATGAGCAAAACAATTGCCAAGTATCAAATTATTCAAGACATTATACCAATTACCACATGAAGCATTTTCTGTTTCCAACCATATAACAATGAACGAAGCAGTTTCAACCTTCGCCATGAACATTAAAAGTAAAGCTAAGAACACATGTGTTCATATGCAACAGCGGAGCGTGTCTCTCTCCCAAACAAAGAATGCTAGGATCCGATTTTATTCAAACAAAAACAAAAATAAAAACATACAGACGCTCCAAGTAAAGCACATAAGATGTGTCGGAATAAAAATATAGTTTCACTAGAGGTGACCTGATAAGTTGTCGATGAAGAAGGGATGCCTTGGGCATCCACAAGATTAGATGCTTGAGTCTTCTTAAAATATGCAGGGATGAACCACGGGGGCACCCCCTGATGGGGATATGCCCATAGGGGGTGGGTCGCCAGTCCCACTCGCCGTGAAGACGGAGGCCCAGGCAGACCGCCAGTCGCCCAAGCGACTGGGCTTTAAGGCGACTGGGCCGTAACCCCAAGGAGGTGATCCATGCGACTGGATGAGAAGATTACTTGCAAGAGGGTCAGCGGATCCCGGATTAGTAGCAACTAATACGATTCGGAGTTATCTCCATGTAACCCTAGATCGGGGGTACTTATATAAACCCCCGAGCTTAAACCCTAGAGGACACCTTATTCGAGATCTAATCTCCCCTTGTAAGCTCTCGGCATAGCCGCCGACTGAGCCCCCCCCTTTGTAATTCTCCACTGAGCAATAAAGATCTAGCAAGAGGTAGGCCTTTTACTCTCCGGAGGGGCTGAACCTGGGTAAAACCCTTGCGTCTCTTGCACCTCGACCCGTAGAAGGCGATGTTCCTTCCCCTCGCATCAACGAAGTGCTACCCCCTGTAGCATCTGCCGTGGTCACATCCAC
>NW_025901010.1:0-10324 GCF_022539505.1 Lolium rigidum | reverse complement strand
AATCTTTAGCTCTTTCCTCTTAAGGAGAAAGGAAACAATTTTAATTTTATAATGTCACCATCTACATCCTTATACTTTTGAATTTCACATAGTTCAACAAAATTATTAAGATGGGCAGCAACATCATCGAACTAACACCGAGAAAATTGCTCTCTCATAACAAGATTCGAGTAAAGCGAGGTTTAATTTCAAAGAATTCTCATTGTAGTAGCAGGTGGAGCAATAGGTGTGCATAAGAAATCATTATTATTTGTGGTTGTGAAGTCACACAACTTAGTATTCTCAACGGTATCCATTTTAGCAGTAGTAAATAAAGCAAACTAGATAAAATAAATGCAAGTAACTAATTTTTTGTGTGTTTTTAATATAGAGAGCAAGACAGTAAATAAAGTAAAGCTAGCAACTAATTTTTTTGTGTTTTGATATAATGCAGCAAACAAGAAAGTAAATAAAATAAAGCAAGACAAAAACAAAGTAAAGAGATTGGATTGTGGAGACTCACCTTGCGGCGTGTCTTGATCTCCCGGCAACGGCGCCCGAGCAAGATTCTTGGCGTGTAGTTGACGTGGGAGATAGAAATATCTGTGGTGTAGCTTTTCTTCAGGTCCCCGGCAACGGCGCCAGAAAACAGTCTGGATGCGTGTAGATGACACGTCCGTTGGGAACCCCAAGAGGAAGGTGTGATGCGCACAGTAGCAAGTTTTCCCTCAGTAAGAAACCAAGGTTTAATCGAACCAGTAGGAGTCAAGAAGCACGTTGAAGGTTGTTGGTGGCGGAATGTAGTGCGGCGCAACACCGGAGATTCGGCGCCAACGTGGAACACGCACAACACAACCAAAGTACTTTGCCCCAACGTAACAGTGAGGTTGTCAATCTCACCGGCTGGCGTAACAAAGGATTAGATGTATAGTGTGGATGATGATTGTTTGCGAGAAAACGATAGAACAAGTATTGCGATGGGTGTATTCGATGTAAAAGAATAGGACCAGGGTCCACAGTTCACTAGAGGTGTCTCTCCCATAAGATAAATAGCATGTTGGGTGAACAAATTACGGTTGGGCAATTGACAAATAGAGAGGGCATGACCATGCACATACATGATATAATGAGTATAGTGAGATTTAATTGGGCATTACGACAAAGTACATAGACCGCTATCCGAGCATGCATCTATGCCTAAAAAGTCCACCTTCGAGGTTATCATCCGAACCCCTTCCAGTATTAAGTTGCAAACAACGGACAATTGCATTAAGTATGGTGCGTAATGTAATCAATAACTACATCCTTGGACATAGCATCAATGTTTTATCCCTAGTGGCAACAAGCACATCCACAACCTTAGACCTTTACATCCTTGTCCGGATTTAATGGAGGCATGAACCCACTATCGAGCATAAGTACTCCCTCTTGGAGTTAAGAGTAAAAACTTGGCCGAGCCTCTACTAATAACGGAGAGCATGCAAGATCATAAACAACACATAGGTAATAGATTGATAATCAACATAACATAGTATTCTCTATCCATCGGATCCCAACAAACACAACATATAGCATTACGGATAGATGATCTTGATCATGTTAGGCAGCTCACAAGATCCGACAATGAAGCACATAAGGAGAAGACGACCATCTAGCTACTTCTATGGACCCATAGTCCGAGGGTGAACTACTCACTCATCACTCCGGAGGCGACCATGGCGGTGAAGAGTCCTCCGGGAGATGATTCCCCTCTCCGGCAGGGTGCCGGAGGCGATCTCTGAATCCCCGAGATGGGATTGGCGGCGGCGGCGTCTGCGGAAGGTTTTCCGTATCGTGGCTCTCGGTACTCGGGGTTTCGCGACGAAGACTATATGTAGGCGGAAGGAGCAGGTCGGGGGCCACACGAGGGCCCCACACAACAGGCCGGCGCGGCCAAGGCTTGGGCCGCGCCGCCTGGTGTGGCGCCACCTCGTGGCCCCACTTCGTAAGTCATCCGGTCTTCTGGAAGCTTCGTGGAAAAATAGGCCCCCGGGCGTTGATTTCGTCAATTCGAGAATATTTCCTTACTACGATTTCGAAACCAAAAACGGCGAGAAAACAGCAACGGCTCTTCGGCATCTCGTTAATAGGTTAGTGCCGGAAAATGCATAAATATGACATAAAGTATGCATAAAACATGTAGATATCATCAATAATGTGGCATGGAACATAAGAAATTATCGATACGTCGGAGACGTATCACCAACGAATACGAAAAATTCTTAAGCGGACAATTAAGATTTGCTCCCTCAAAAATTGCCAACGGCACCACTACGGTAAAAGTACATATACATGTATCTACCGAATAAAAATTCTTGGCTCAACAATCCTAATACTTGGATAAAGTAGTCAAACTAACCTATTTACAAAAACAACCCTAATCCACGAAATCACCCTTGTGGAGCTTCTCTTTCTTCAGGTACCCTCGAATGCCCTTCAAGCTTGTCGACAATTATATTGGCAGGAAGCAATACCTTCGGATACAAAGTATCGAAGTCACCAACAGCGTTGGCAATAGCAAGCAGATCCGCTGAGGGGTAACGTGCAAGCACAAGGGCAAGCGTCAACCTGGCCCCTGCGAAAACCTGAGCTCGTACCAAGTCTTGAATCTTCTTGGCATTCCCAAACTCAGACATCAAAGTCAGCAGCGTAGGGGGAACTGCATTTAAAGGGAACATCGTCTTCCAAACCACTCTCATAGCTTTGTAGCACTTGTCGAAGAAATGGTGGACTTGCTGAACCCGATCCTGAAATTTTGCGACAGCCGAAGCCTTCGAGTGTTCCCGCCAGAAAATCTCTTCGGATGAGGATAGCTAGGTTAAAGCGTGCACACGCTCGTGAATCCGTTTGTTCTCTTCTGCACGGTTCAGCGCTATGACTGCCAAAGAAATTAATAGAGGATCAGACAAGGCGTTGGTAACAAAAGGGCGCAGGAATCAAGAAGCTTACAGTTCAAACGCTCGGTAGCTTTATGCAGCTCAGAAAGAGCATACCGCTCCACTTCGGCTGCAATCTCGCTCTTCTTACTGACAATAGCAGCTAAGGCATACGTGCTGCGCAGGTCCTTTTCCATCTGGGTGATCCGATCCTTCATACGCTGGACTCGATCACCTTCAGTGAACAAGCACCGAAGAATCATCAACAAACGAGGGCACTGGGAAAACCTGCAGGAAACAGCGTCAAAAAGGATGACGGACATGGTCAAACTGAGCATCCGAAGTAACTCCCATCGGGATAAGTGCAAGCAAAAATATCATAACAAAAGGTGTAATAGCAACATTACCAGCACGGAGTTTATTACAAACATAAGTTCTGCAACAGAACAATGTTTCACACCAGCTCGAAGATAAGTTTGTTACAAAAATCAAGGGGCTTGGGTCTGAATCGATAAACTGGGTCCAACCGATGACTTCCTTGATGAAACCAGTTCAAGGAGCTGGCGAGCACAAGTAAGGGCAGACGATTTAAAGGCGCTTAAGTCAACAAATTGCCCGTCTTGCTCTTTTAGCAGCTCCTTAGTCATTTCTTCGATGTCACCCTTAAAGCCGTAACCCATAATAAGCTGGAAGGCAAGGAGGGCACCATAGGTGCGTGAAGTACGCTTGAATACCTCGATAACCTCCTTGGTGTCAACCGCGAAGGCATCAATCAGCTGCCCCAGGGTTTTGTCTTTCTTGATCTTGGGGAAAATCATCAAGTGCATCCGCGCCAGGGCACCTTTTCCCTTTTCAAGAAGCTCCCGTGTAAGCTGGTGGGAGGCAAGAGCCATCGACACACCATTTGCTGGTGAATTGTTTGGAACTTTGTCCAAGGCAGCGGCAGGGATGTTGGCGGCTTCTGCATGGGAAAGGAAGGAGAAAGATCATTAACAGAAGATCGAATTCATAAAATGCGGTAATCAACAGAAAAGTATAGAAAGGATTACCAAGCAAAGCTAGCGAAGATTGGCGAAGGAGTTCATCCTTTTCGGCTGCCTGAGCTTCGGCAGCCAGCCTTGACGCCTCCTCCTCCTTCAGCTTTTCCTTCAGCTTGCCCAGTTCCTCCTTCAGGGAGTCGATTTCTTGGTGGGCCTTGGCAGCTATCTTGACTGCGCCGTCCAGCTTCGAGGAAGAGGATTCAGCCTCCTTTTGCAGTCGAACCTTGTCCGCCTCCAGAGAAGTAAACTGGGAAGCAAAGGTCTCCAAAGAGGAAATAATACCTCGTAGATCCTTAAAGGAAAAAGGATATTTTGCAAAAAATCGTTAGAAAAGGCACATTTCAAGAAATTTGTGTTCTATTCGAAAGGGACTTACAGAAGGAGGAGTCGTGGTAATAGCAGGAACATCTTTCCCCTTGGAAAGGGAAGAAGCAGTCGATGCCTGGGCCGCGGGGGCTGCCTTAGGAGCCGAAGCTTCGGAAGCCGCAGCAACCGGTGAAGCAGCGCTATATTTGGCCTTCTTAGTCGGAGGCTCAGTGAAACCTTCTTCACTGCAAAAAGGAAATTATCGACAGGAGTTATGAAAAGAACGCGAAGAATAAAGGGACAAGCTATGGCATCAGGGAAGAGAGTGCTTACATGTCGAAGAGATCGTCTTCGTCGGCAAAGCCGCCGGTTGATCTCTTCGCAGGCAAAGCCCTAGTCGCCTCCACAGCTGCATTAACAAAGGCATCACGATCAGCGTCATCGTTACGCACTGATCCCTCTTTGTCGCAAGCATCATCGGCTGAAGGAGGAAGATCGGCGTGAATAGTTTCGGAATCTATCGGATCATTGTGTTCACTCTCTGGGCCTGCGTGCTCGACAGTGGGAAAATCAACAGGAACTGAGGAGCCTCTTCCCTCAGAAGCATCGTTTGGCGAATCATGCAAGTTTTCAGAGGCTATGGGGGCCTGTCGAAAAGAAGAACAGATAAGAATACTAGCAATCATATTAGCTAAGTGGAAATAGCATAGTGAGAATATCAAAAGGAAAGATACCTCTGGTGGTGGATGATCAGCATCGAGAGGAGTGTAAGAAGATGTCAATGGGATCGAATCCTCCTGGCTAAAGGAAGTAAGGCGACGGACTTCGTCAAGCAACTCCTTTTCCTACAGGTCGGCAGCATTAATCCTGGTTTCATCCTTTGGACCTGAATACAACCACATCGGGCAAACTCTGGCCATGACTGGCTGGACTCGACGTTTCAAGAACACAACTGCCACCTCTGTGCCGACCATAGTTTGGCCGTCGGCCTCTTTGATTCTACGAAATTTGGCGAATAATTCATCGGCTGCTACTCTTTCGTCGGGTGAGAGAATGTTCTTCCAGGAATTCTTGGGCTTGGCTTCGAAGACGTCGGCAAAGCAAGGAAGCTGGGATTCGGGTGATAGGGAATCCTTGACGTAAAACCATTTTAGTCTCCACCCTTGCACGGATTCTCTCATTGGGAAATTGAAGTAATTAACCTCCGAGCGGGCTACAAACCCCACTCCTCCAGTGACAAAGAATCCATTACTACTGCTGTATCTCTTCACATAGAAGATCTTTTTCCACAACCCAAAGTGAGGTTTGATGCCCAGAAAAGCCTCGCAAAGGGTGATGAACACAACAACGTGGAGGATTGAGTTGGGAGTGAGTTGCCATAATTGGATCTCGTAAGTTCGCAATAGATGGAGGAGGAATTCATGAGTGGGGAGCGAAAGACCCCGATATAGGAACGATAAGAACATCACGGTAAAGCCAGCAGGGGGATTAGGCCGAGAAATCGCACCTGGAAAGATAACATTCCCCTCGTCGGAGGAGATTAATCCCAGGCTTCGGGATCTTTTCTCGTCGCGCTTGGTGACGGTTGACGCTACCCAATCACCAGGCTTGGCCACCGAACTTGGCGGCACTGGTGGCGCCGGAGCTGGGGGAGGAGCGTTTGGGGCGCTCCCCTTCGGAAGATTCGAGGAAGATTTGGCGGCGGCGCCTCCGCTAGTAGAACTGGCGGTGGCAGTAAGGCTCTTCTTCTTCACCATTGTGAGATCTGGGGGAAATCGGAAAAGCAGTGGTGGCGGCGCAGCAGTAGCGAGGGAAGGAAGAATGAGGAGAACTAGAAGATGCTACGGAAAGCGTGGAAGGAGATTAGGGATTTTTCGCCCTTTGAAGATTTTAAGGAGAACTTGAGAACCGTGTGGACACGTGTCATTGCTACCGGTTCATTCAGTGGATCTTTTCTATTAAAGATTGCAGAAATCGAGGAGACGCCTTGGTAACTGTGCAAAAAGGGCCAGACAAAGAAAGAGTAGGCCCAGTAGGTTACGTCTTATCAGTCAAAATCAAGATATCAGTAAAGCGTCATTGATGATGTCATAAAAATGCTCAAAGCATTCGAAGGAATGAAAAAAGTATCGGATGATCAACATGAGTCTACGCACGGATTGCCCGCATCCACACCTAGACTTGGGGGCTACTCCCATCGGGAGCGCTGACGCGCACCCGATAAATCAAGGACTCGAAGAAAAAGCGAAGGAAGAGATAATTGTTCGACTCGAGTCTGCACCCGGTTACAAGCACCCGTGCCCAGACTCGGGGGCTACTCCCATCGGGAGCGCTGGACGCGCACCCGACAGAAATTTTTTTACGCTCCAGGATCATGCCCGGGGACTTGATTCTGTGTAGGGTAACGTTGTTTTGTCATCGGCAGTTAACCAACAAAAGTTGGGCACGTTACTTATCATCCCTTGCATGTGAAAAATATATCGAATGAATACGGAGACTTACAGAAAAACTTCGGCAGAGTAAAATGTTCGAGTGGTTCAACTTGAGTCTACGCACGGATTGCAAGCATCCGTACCTAGACTCGGGGGCTACTCCCATCGGGAGCGCTGACGCGCACCCGACAGAAGAAGATGATGCAGATTCAAGAAGAACAAGAACAATCAAAGAGAAGAACATTGGGTGGAGGCATGCTTTAGTCTCTACCCGAACTACCTTCGGCTAGACACTCGGGGGTTACTGACGTGGGCATTACCCTTCGGGTAACCAATGTTGCCCTACCCTGTATTTCCTAGTTGGAGGCCCATGAAGGCACTCGACGGCAAGATGGGCCACTAGGGCGGTGCAACGGAAGATTCTTTGAAGTACAAGACGCGGAAGGAGCCGAACAAGGAAAGTCCAGAGATAGATCTACTGTAAACCTAGTCGTACCCGATTAAGCCTCTTGGGACCTGGCCTCCTATATAAAGGCCAGGAGAGGGGCTGTCGAGGGACACAATCAATCTTAGCGATCTTAGCCAGCAGAAGCTTAAAGCTAGGTCACTTTAGCGCTTAGCCAACTCGACGAGATCTCAGCCGAACTATTCGGCACCCCATTGTTTTTTTTTTTGAAACGAGGCAAAAGCTTTGCCTTTCATTGATATAGGAGAAGAAGAGTTGGCCCGTTTATGAGGAAAACTGGCCCAAAAACCGTACAACACGACACTACACGCCAGCCCCGAGGTTGCGCTCCACACGGGTCGACGACCAACCAGGTCGACACCACACCTCAACGCAACAGGCGGAGGCGAAAAGACCGGAGCCACCGCTCCAACTACCACACCGACCCCGAGGCCGCGTCCCACCTGGCCGAAGACTAACCCGCCTCCACCGAAACCGCCAAAACACTCCACAAACCCCTCTCGTCCGGTGGACGTCCAAAGCGAGGCCCCAAGAGGCAAAGCGACACCGCGAGCGCCGCCCTCGCCCGATCCCGTGAGGGATCTAGGGTTTCCCGGAGAGCCCGGGCGGAGATCAAGAGACATCCGCTTCGACGACGCCTTCAAGAAGGAAGCGGCGCCCACGGGCGTCACCGTCGTCGGTCCCGGCCGACCGCCAAGACAGAGCTTTCGCCCGGCGAAGAGTCCCAAGAAACTCGCGCCCG
Organism: Lolium rigidum; assembly: GCF_022539505.1. Classification (NCBI taxonomy): domain Eukaryota; kingdom Viridiplantae; phylum Streptophyta; class Magnoliopsida; order Poales; family Poaceae; genus Lolium; species Lolium rigidum. The sequence goes on along the minus strand of NW_025901010.1, from coordinate 2,444 downwards.
CCCAAAAGAGGACCGGCACGGATCACCACCTGCATCCGCCGAACGCGAACCCCGGAGCAACGCGCCTGTGGCCAAAGGAGCGTCGCCGAAGAACACCGTGGGCGCCGCCGGAACGCCACATAGAGGGGACGCCGACCAACACCAACACGGGGCCCGAAGACGACGTCGAAGACCGCAGCTGCCGCACCGCCGAGGATTCCGGGCCGCTGTCCCGTCGCGCCCCTCACCCAGCTCCTCCTCCCAGATTCGGCACCCCATTGTAACCCATTATCATCATAATCAAGAACAGACAGGCAGGACGTAAGGGTTTTACCTCATCGAGGGCCCCGAACCTGGGTAAATCGCTCTCCCCGCTTGTCTGCGAACCGATGTCACGTGTCAGCTTGCAGGATTCCATCAACCCTAAGCCCCTATCGGAGGGCATTGCCGAGGAGCACCCTCGACACAGGGCGTGCGAGGAAGGCATATCCTTGGCGCTGCAATGGTGCGCGAAGCCTATTGTGATTGAGACTGATTGCTTAAGTCTAATCGTTGCTGCCTCGGGAAGACACAATACCCTTTCTATGCTTGTTCATCTCATCTCTGTGATTAGGCTTTTGGCTTGTGGCAATAGACAATTTTGCTTTGTAAAAGCGGATCGATCCTAAAATAGGGTGGGTCACTGTTTTGCAATGCAAGGACATGCAAAGACAGAGGAGCGTACTATGGTGTGGCGTTGCTCTGGACTTGACTGTGTTAATCAGGAGCTAGACCATGAACTAGTGTTATCCATGTTGCTTGTATAATACACTCTTACGCGTAAAAATGTAGTGTTTGATTTAGACAAAACTTTAAACGCAAAATAAAATTGACAAAATTTTACTACATCTCAGATTTTTTACCTTTATATTTGTCCCTTTGTAGGTGTTAAAAAGTTTTTTTTTAACGGAGGCAAAAACTTTGCCTCCTCCATTAATTAAGAAGAGGGTGTCCATTTTTAGGAGAAAACCTGCAACAACCGGGGTCAAGCCCACATAAACAACACACCCACATAGATCACAAAGGGATGCTAACAAACACTCGAACACGACACTTGAACGCCACGCTCGAAAAAGAAAGGCCACGATATTGGGAGGCACATGTCAACCAATCCAGGGTAGGTAAGAACCAAGGTGGCGAGAAAATCAGAAACCTCTCTGGCGACAACAGCTTCGGGCACGGGCACCGTTGGCAACAACCCAGACTTAACAACCACATTACCAATAGAAACCACCTGTCTGCCAGACTCAGGCCAGGGAGAGACTGCAGCGTCAACAACACCACATTTCTCAGAGGCAAGTGCTTGACACGGTGGAGAAGCCACATCCACGAGGGGAGGAGGTGTAAGCACACCATCACACACCAGGAGCTCAGTCATGATCTGCATGACCGGATCCTTGATCGCCGAGCACACCCTAGTACGAGGAGAGAAACATCCATGAAGGCCCGCTCCGCTCGCCCCCACTTTGCCAACAACGGGAGGAGAACCTACCCAACACAACTTCCGCTCGCTCCAAAAAGCCCCCAATCGCTAGCATCCAGCCGTGCAAGAAATCAACAACCTCGTGAAGAGGACGGACAGCCTCCTCAAAGAATGCAGCTTGCTTCTCCAAAGCGGATTACATATCCGCCGAGGCCAAAGAGCCAACAAGAGCAGAAACAACTGCTGCCCAGGACCAACCACGAGGCACATCGGGCGTGAGCGAGACCTTAACTTGGGCTCGCCACGGAGCCTTCGCTCGGCGGGGCGACGCCGCGACAAGGCCTACCAACAAGCTGAGAGGACGCCAAGCGTTACGGCAGTCACATGTCTGATGCCCGTTCTCAAGACATCGAGAGCACTTGAAGGGGTCACAGCAAACCGCGGAGCGGTGACGAGAGGCTAGGCACCTGCAACATCTACCCTTGAGCCAAACAAGGACAGGACGGCAAGCAACTCGCGGAAATGGCAGAGCCGGGCGATGCGGGTCGCGCCACGGCATCACCTCCTGCCATCCAGTCGCGCTCGCCACACACTCCACCTCCCTGCCATCAACCCTGTCAACACCAGCATCATTGTTGAAGAACTTGGCGGCCACCGGCGTCTAGGAACCAGCTCCTCTTCGTCGTCCTAGTCGTCATTGTCCGCAGTGGACACCCAAGAAGCAGGCCACGACACAGCAGCAAGGGGCAACGCCCCAGCACCGGCCTCACCGTCGACAGCAGCTGATTGCGGCATCTGGGGGGTGATCTCATCCTCGTCCTCCTCAGTCGACTCAATTGGAGGCCCCGAACCAGGACGTGGCAGGGGCCGCAGGTGAAGGGGCAGACGACACGTTGAGGGCCGTAGGTGCAGCCTCCATAGGCTCGTCACCAACCCGGCAGACTAGGAAGCGCGGCTGAGTCGAAGGAGCAGGTCCTACACGAATCAGTTCAATGACCCACCC